>NC_047151.1:25324600-25547100 GCF_009819705.1 Hippoglossus hippoglossus | reverse complement strand
TTATTAATTCACATTGCAGAGTTCTCGAATGCAGTGTTTCAAGGGAAGCTCCCAGGATATTTTTTATCCTTGCATGTATCTACTAGAGTGACCGAAATGAATCCACACAGACCTTTTAAACTTGTTGTTTGCCAGATGTTTTGTCAGCTAAAGTTTGAAACGAGTAAATAATCAATTTCCCATTTTCTTCTTTCATAGGTTACAGTTGGGGAGGTGGAGGTGGGGGGTCTGGCAGCAGAGGTAAGGAAATGTGTGGATAAACGCTTGTACTGCACGGTGGAGGAAAACCACACAATAACACCATGACCCAGTTCAGACCTGGTATTTACATCTGCCCTGTGTGATCCGATCTTCAGTGCTCAGCACTAATTTTAGTTCTGTACTCTGAACCCGAGATGCGCCGCAGACCCGATCGCTCACGCCCCTTTTTCCGCCAGGGCCATTTCGAAACCAGCGCCTAATCTGAAACCAGTTCTTTGTGTTTCGATGACCAGTTAACAGGCTCTCGGTCAGAAAAACTGGTTTCAGGTTGGCACCAGCTCGTTTCTGGTCTAGAAGAAAGAACCAACTACATCAGAGGATGGGGGTGGGTTCATCGTGACCACAGAGACCAACCACAACTTTGTTCTTGAGAGCAAGTGGAGTCAGGACGAGCTGAAATAGAGAATGAAAGCGCGCAGATATGAAGAAAATTTGTTACAAATTGAAGATCATCATGTGGTGGTTAGTGTTGATATTGTGGTGGAGTCACTGCAAGTTAGACTGAGAAAGCAAACTCGTTCCTAAAGGGGTCACAAGTTGAACCGGTCGTAGCACTCAGTTCACTTTGCTGGAAAGACCACATTCTGGGATGCATGTGGCCACATATGTAGGACCGCCTACAAAGCCGAATGTGTGTTGTGTGCTGACATCAGACACATCTGTATACTCTTGACTAGGTAAAAACATGATTTGTTTTTTGCAAACACAAATGACAGAGCGGTAAAGTGAGATCCGATCACATGAATGGACAGACAGGATTCTGTCCACTTGTGATCAGATGTAAATACAGGGTCTGAGCAGGTCTGCAGCCAACAGTATCTCTATTAAAATTCGGATATTGTATTTGTTTGCAGTATAACTACAGCTTTTTGAAACAATTTGTAATCATGAATAGGAAAGAGTCAAATTGAGAGGAGGCGTCATTGTGATTAAAGCGCTGATCTGTTTTTAGTGGTCACTTTGTCATAATTATATTCAACTCCCCCAGGTTCTAGTGGTTTTGACATGTACGGTGGAGGTTACAAGGACTCGATGTCCGGGCTCGGGGGCTACGGAGGAGGAGGTGGAGGAGGAGGAGGCAGCGGTCAAATGAAGAGGAGTCTATCTGGAGCATCCATGCTCTCATCTTCAGGCACGCATGCAGACGCGGTCATTGCCAAGATCAACCAGCGACTTGACATGCTCACTCAGTTGGAGGGGGGGTTGAAAGGGACCCGGGGAGACAGGTAAAAACTTTTCACTTCGTTCTGATCCATATTGTCTTCATCCGTACATCACCACTTTCACACATGCATGACAGCAAGAGCATCCAATTTCCCACTAGTGTATTTCATATTGGAAGTCATCAATCAATAATATACACAGTTGTTGCGTCGACTCGATTTGTAGCTACTAGCTAACTTAGTGCTTATGTTGCGTGCTGCCTGAACCATGTAGAGAGAGCGTTGTCACCGGAGTTAAGGGAAATGTTAACTAGACGGGTGCTGTTAAAGTTTCCACGGACACAAGGCCACAACATCTGCACTGGGATTCCATCTGGTAAGCACCGGCTGAGCCAGTACCCAACCATATTTCTGAATGCCTGGAAAAGTCCACCCCGAAGTGTTTTTACTTTCATCTGGACAAACATCTCGGTAAATGTCTTAACTCGTATTGATGCAAAAAATATGTTTTAGTCTTATAAAGCTATTGGTAATGAAAAAGTCAAGTTATCTTGTCCTAGTGTGGGTCCCGTATTCTTAAAAATAAGTCAAAGTGGTTGGACACGTAGCGTTATTGTTTAAGTATGTTGAGGTTGTTTTAGTGTTTACTCACATTTCACACTCAGTTTTGGTGAACACATGTTGGCCTCACCTCCTGTTTGGGATGAAAAGGGCACGAGTTGCCCACAGGCTTCATTTCAGTGCATCTGACGAAGCTTTGACTGCTGTGTTGTGGTTTGTCTGGTTGCTGGTAAGAAAAGTTGTGATCCATCAAAACCTTACATGTTGTGAAAATGCATGGCCGCCCCCTGCTGGAGACATACATCCTTGAACATGAAGCCATCTTTATATAGCTCTTCTTGAACATTACTTTTGTCTTGATTTGTTTATTTGTTCATTCATTTTGTTCCTCTCATCCTCCATGTGACCTAACCCTATGTTCTGGCTTTAGGTTACACAAGTGATGAGTTTTCAAGTGTTGCTTGATATTACTTTGTCAAGCTGAAATGTTTACTGTAGGTTGCCTGCCATATTAATTTAAACAATGCCCATAATCCTGGGTAAAAACTCCAGGATGTATTTTTAATCCCCTTCCTGATTATTCATTCTAGTCCAGTCACTTTCCAGGATATGTCACCTCTTGTGTCTCAGGGCCACTGGTTCTCATGGACCATGTTCATGCCTGTTGAAGGATTGTCAGCGTTAAAAACTGCATTTCCATAATCTGCAGGACAGTGTTTGATCTCCAACAGAAAAATGTGGTTGGATGAAACTGAGCAAAAATAAGAATAAATTCACTACATCACAAAAGACCCCAAGCAGCGTAATAACTTGTTTTGGATCATTGATTTCTGATCTACTGTGGTTTGTGAAATACAAACAAAACAAATGGAGAAAGCGAGATCATGGAGGAGAAGGAAAAGCAGGTGGAGAAATCCGAACCTGACTGTCCTCCCTGCCTCCCTTGCTCTGTGCTTCTCTCTATCAACCCTCTCCCTCCCTCCCGCAGGTTTGACCAGTACGAGTCTTTCGACTCGCGCACTTCCTCCCTCGCCTCCTCCCGAGATCTCTACAGATCTGGCGGCAGTAGCTATGGCTATGATGGTGGCCGTGGGGACAATCTGCTGTTGGGTCAGCGAGCAGGCTCTGGCTTCGGAGGGGGAATGGGGCTAGGAGGAGGCGGAGGCTTTGACAGCCCGTCCTCTTCCTATGGAGTCGCTAAAATGCGACAGAATATGAGGGATTCCTTCACCAGTAGCCAGGGAGGAGTTTCTGAAGGTGGAGCATGGGTATGGGGAGGAGCAGGCCGACGTTCCCCCAGAAGGGGTGGAAGTGCCGGGGGTCGAGGAGCTGGCGGAGGTTTTGGAAATCTCAGGTCTGATTCCACTCCATTAGGCGGTGGGAGGGGAAGTGGCAGTGGCAGTGGTGGCCAGTCCCACCGTGGCCACTCTCCAGGAGGTGGTAGAGGCAAGCTCCCATCCCTCCTGTCCAACCGCATGTACCCTGAGAGCGGGGGCTTCTATCAGGGGTCCGCTCAAGGGCCTCACGACTTTCCTGGGAGGCACTTTGGAGGGGGCCCACGGGCTGGCCGCCAGCGAGGCCGCAAGAGACCCCTCAACAAAGTAAGTACCTCTTGCCAAATAAGACCTCCTCAGACACTGGGCAAAAGTTTAGCCCTTTCTGATTCCCCTGTTTGTGTTCCCTCTACCAACTGGCAAGTCAGCCTAAAGAGCTAGTGCCTGCTGTGCCATCAAAATGTCACAAATAACCCCCAACACACATTTTAGACATCACTTGCTCATATAATCTTCCCCCAGCCCTTATTGGATGTGGTCAGAAATGCAAGTGACAGTTCTCTGCCCAATTCTTTGTCTTGTGGGGTCGTTGATTCACTTTATAGATTTTATTTTTTATTTTTTTGTATCTTTTGCCCCAATCCCGGGTCTTCTTAAGATAAGGCTAACGCTATTCAAGTGGAAACTTCCCATTAAAAAGAGCCATATCAATACTGCTAATTGGCTTTGACCAGCATGAAGTGTAGAATTCATTGATGTGTTGATGAGGAGCTCTGGATGTACTGTCACTTTTGTTGTTAGAAAATATGAATTGATTTTTGTTGACTGCAGCAGCAACAGCAGCAACAACAGCAGCAGCAGCAGCAGGTGAAGCCACAACGTCCAGATGTCCAGAAAAAGAGAAAACAGATGCTCACTCCAGCCGATGAACCTGAGTCCAAGATAAATAAGACGGAGAGTGCAGGGACAGAGGTTACCCAAGGTACAAAAAAAACAACACAAACTGTCTTACCTCCACCAAGGCCAAAACTGTCCCCTTAAATTCAATCAAGTTCCACCAAATTGGATACGTATAGATATCAGTCCCCTAAATGTGCCGTAGTTTTGTCCTCAAGATCCATGAATTATTCCCTAAATTCTCCTAGCAAACAAACCGACAGCTGTAAAACATCTCTACGTTGGCGGATGTAATAAACAACCTCATTACTTAGGTGGGTAACGTTTGTTGTTCTGTTGTCTGTGTCCATAGAGCCAGCTGAGAAAAACGGTAGTGCCAGTGAACCAAAGACTGCAGCTGAGGTGAGAAGTCACAGAAACTCTTTGATTTCTAATCTAATGTCCATTTTTTAAACTTGAGCCCTGCTTGCATTGCTTGTTCTGATGGCACATCACTGCGTTAACTGGACTGTTGCACAGCTATCAAGCCAGGACAGAAGAATTCAAACATCATTTGTAAAGATATATAGACCAACTTTTATTCTTAATCCAAGCACAAAAATAAAGATTTATTTGTCCTTTTATCTAAATGTAGGTTCCTGTCTTACAGGCGACAAAACCTGCTGGAGACACAGATGGAGATAAAGGTGAGTTTCACTTTACCTCACTTGTCTTGTACTATTTGTGTCTCGTGTTAATCTTTGCTCGTCTAACTTCTGCTCTCGTGCTCTTGATTAGCTTCACCCAAGCAAGAGGAGAAGAAAAAGCAACAGGGGAAACAGAGCCCAGTACAAGGTCAAGACAAGCACCCCAAAATGAGAAAGAGACGGGGCTTCCTGGAAAGGTGAGAGAGAACATTTAAAACACCTAACAACCACTCGCAAGTCACTACGTCACCCCCTTGTTCGGTTTTAGTATCTACACCATTGCTCCTTTTCTCACTGTGCTGCTGTATTCTGAGTGGCGTCGGGTCCTGACCCTCTGAATTGTCTTCTCAGGGTGATGTTTGCCTGCTCGGTTTGCAAGTTCCGCTCCTTCTACAAGGAGGAAATGGAAACTCATCTTGACAGTCGCTTCCACAAGGACCACTTCAAGTTCCTCTCCGGCCAACTGTCCAAGCCCACAACAGACTTCCTACAGGTGAGACCGAGATTCATCACAATCACACTCATAAGCTTTTAGACACTTTGTATTCTATCTTTTTCCTGAGCGCACTTAAACAGAGCGTGGCCGTTCTTAAATCATAATTTTATAAAGTCAAATTTTTGCATATTCCGGGTAATTTCTTCACCATATCGTGAAGTTCTACATGTGAATCTCGACAAATTAAATATATTTCACAAAGGCGATTGCTTTAAACTGTAATTCACTGTATTTACAGTTGGTGCTGGTATTTTCTCTTTCTGATGAAAATGAAAACTTTATTTGTGTGTTTTTGTAGGAGTATTTGCAGAACAAGTTTACGAAGACGGACCAGAGGATCAGCCAGGTAGAGAACCACAGCGCTGCCATCTGCCAGGTTTACAAAGAGCAGGACCTCACCAGAGGTAGGTAACAGCTGCGTGTGTGCACGTGTGTCTGCGTGTGTACAGGCAAAGTGATTGCTAAGTACAGAAATCTTTCTCGCCCCCGTAGATCTTGGAATGGAGCACTTCATGAGGAAGGTGGAAGCTGCTCACTGTGCAGCATGTGACCTCTTCATTCCCATGCAGCAGCACCTGATACAGAAACACGTCAAGTCTGCTGACCACAACTACAACCGCAAGGTACGACACATCCTCATCATTTTCATACACAAAACTTAAATGTACAATTCAAGACCTTTTTTAAAAAAAAAACAATTATCTTCATTATATCAGTAAACTTTCAATAATACTTTGTACAAACAGATATTTTTTAAACTAGTCGTATATTTTATATAGAGCTCATTACCACAAGTCCCGTACAGACTGAACCAACGAAGACATTTACAGTCTTGGTCTAATGATGGTTGATGATTACTCCGCTTCCTATCCCTACCTGTGAATGACCTGGGGCTGTGCTTTCTTTTACTCAAGGGGATGATGGAGCAGTCGAAGAGGGGCAGCCTGTCTGTCGCTCGGAGCATCCTGAACCACAAACTCATTGGCAAGAAGCTGGAGAGTTACCTCAAGGTATGTACAGTGTCGTGCTTCTGGCCAGGGGCTTAAAACGCATTGTACGAGTACAATTGTACTTTTCTTTGCTTCGCATGTGGGAACCTGGATAAGAGATTGTGGGCTCATGTTCATGTTTTTAACCGAAATTTAGAGCAGCACCTTAAATCGGAATATCGCCAAACTGCAAAACATATTGTTGAAGACACTTATTTGAATCTCATGTGATCGTGAGTGTAGGGCGGCTTCTACACAAGCAAATATACTTAAAACTGTTCTGTCATTTTCAGGGTGAAAACCCGTTCACTGGTAACCAGGACGACCAGGATCCAGATGACTCCATGGTGATGGACGTGTCCGAGCTGGACTTAACCAGTGAGACAGCCGATGGTCAGACAGCCGATGAGCAGACAGCCGATGAGCAGACAGCCGATGATCAGACAGCTGATGATCAGACAGCTGATGATCAGACAGCAGACAGTAAGACAGCTGATGATCAGACAGCAGACGATCAGACAGCAGACAGTAAGACAGCTGATGATCAGACAGCAGACAGTAAGACAGCTGATCAGACAGCCGACGGTAAAGCAGTCGATGGTCAGAAGGCAGACGCTCAAGCAACCGATGGTCAGACGGCTGGTGGTCAGATGAAGGAGGTGGCCGAGGGAGGCGCAGGCCAAGAGGCGGCCAAGGGTGAAGCAGTAACTGAAGCAGCAAAGGAGGAAAAGATGGAGGAGGACCTAGGAATGGGAGGAGAAGAGGAGGAGCAGGAGAACCAGGAAGAAGAGGATGGTTTCGAAGTGGGAGAAGACGACGAGGGGGAGGAGGGATATGTGGTGCACGACGAGATTGGCGAAGAGGGATTACCGGGCGAGCTGGAGGATGAGGATGAAGGAGTGGAGGCAGCCGAAGTTGAGGAGGAAGAGAATCACAAATGACTTTTGCACCCTGGGTTTGACCTCTCGACCTAAAACATCTGTCTGGACCAGTCAGCGACCCCTCCACCCTCGCTTCCTAATTTCATTGTCAGGCTTATTAACAAATACACATATTGTACCTGCTCCCTCCATTTCTTTCTATAATGACTTTTTTTGTTGTTGTTAAAGGAACAGTTCGACATTTTGGGAAATAGTTTTATTTTTTTGCAGTTTTTAGATAAAAAGATCACTAACTATAGCTGCTTTCCGCAGTTTCTCCATATTTCCCCCGGAGGAGTTGCAATCTGTGAACGCAAATGTCAGAGTGAAGACGCTGCGCAGTTTCTGTGGACTTTATCCGATAGCTGGACGCAAAGATGAAAGAAAAGAAATATCTCCCGTTGACAACGTGGTGACACACACACACACAGAAGACACCGATGAATGTGTAAAGAGAGTTTTATGGTGATAAGAGCTGACGACGGTGTCCGGCTGCCATAAACAAAACGACGTGGTCTTCGCAGCAGAGTTAATACGTCACTTCCTGTCTGCTGCACCCGGCTGCTCCACCTCTTGCCTGAATAACGCAGAGGATTTGTTGCTGGTGTGAACACGTCTGTGCAGAGAAACTCGCTGTGTGGTGCATAGGTGAAAGGTAAACTCTGGGTCAACTCCAAAACCAATTCTACGGATTTTACCCGGAGGTCATGTCTGAAAACGGCTCATGTTGGTGTTCCTCTATTTATTAGCTAGACTGTGGATCTCCAAAGCTTCCTGATGAACTCTCATAATAATATTAAACATCACCACTGCAGTGGTTTGTACCGTTACTTTATCATTTGTTTTAAGACACGAAATAATTGTATTTCCTAGAATGTTTAACTGTTCCTCTTAATAGTTTTTTCTTGTGCCTCTAAATTTTGGACTCATTTGTTTCGAATTTGTCATGAGTATTGTAAAGTTGAGACATGATGTACTTTGTTTTTTCTTCTGATCAGAGTTGACACAATGTCGCAGCTTTCTGTTTTATTATCAGTATTCATGATGAATGGATGTTTGTTCTCAGTTTTACTTAAATCTAGAACGATGTGGGTTTTTCTCCTGCAGCTGCAGTGACTGAGATACGACGGGGAACTCTACTGTTTGTAGAGTTAGTGGGATATTCAGTCGTCGTCCTCTTTAATGGTTTTGTGTCACTCTGAATAAGAAATAAACTTGTTGAAGAAATCACTTTCACTGTTTTTGTTTTGAAGATTTTAATGGAGTCATTTACCTTAAGTCAAAAGAAGAGAAGTTAAAGCAGTGACAGGCTGGACCACCTATGTTACATTGTCAACAAACACAAAGGTTATTAAGTCAGTTTGTTAAATCTTACAAGAAAAAAACGTTTCACCTTTCACTGCATTTCAGCTTCCAAGTGGTAGTTGTACAATATAATACTATTCAACCTAATGAAGCCTGAAGGTAATTTGTCTTAGGATAAGTAAAAGACAAAAAACAACATGCAGACATGCACTGATTAACAACAATACAAATTATGCATAATTAAAGTATAGTCCACATCGCAGATAGGCATTTTAGAATAAGTTATTCACATGTTGAGCTCTAGAGGTCAGAATTGACCTTGTTACATCTGACACAATAATAACATGACATATTGTACATAATGTAGCCTACTGCTAAATTTGGTTGCAACAGTTATGATGAATCTACCAAATTCAGTCAAGTGCCTCATTACCGCTGAGGTAAAGGATTTATCCGTTAAAGTTATTCAAAAATAAATACACAACTTTATGTAAACAATGATAGCCGAGAAATTGAGGCAGAGGTCTGTTTGTTACCTTTTGTTTTATAAATATGTTCTGTTATAACTAAATAAAACTGAGTAAACATATCGCCAGCATTGTAAATACAGTTGTATGAAAATGTTGGGTTATTGTAAATTTTTTTTTATTGAAAATAAGTAAATGCAATTCCCGCAGAAAACTGAAATAAGAAAAATTGCATCAGTTTTTATTTATCAATTTGAAAAAGCAGGAAAACTAATAATAAATGCCTTTATTATGGAAATGTTTGTCTTTTTTATTTTGGTAGGGACGAGGGAGAGACAATATAGAAGCAGTGAATATAAAGGAATATTTGGTAAATATTTAAATGAAAATGGAAAATACAATATTTTTAGGGCAGTTTATTGTTACACATGCAGTTTTCCAAAGAAATGTTTTTTTAAAGTGATTTTCAAGTGATTTGCATGTGTTTTCTTAATTATTACTATTTCAGACCTGTTGGATTTATATGAAGAAATTGAAAAGCTCTAAACTATCTTTTTTTTTTCTTATTTAAATAAAACATTTTAATTCCAGGCTCTGACCTGTTGAATCTATATAAATTATATAAAGAGGTTGAATAGTTTTAAATTAAAACTTGTTCAATCCATAGACTGTATATAAATTATATAAATAGATTTAATATTTTTAATTATTTCAGACTCTGACTTGTTTACTTTATATAAAAAGGTTGAATGGTTTTGATTCAACAATTTTTTAAATTAAGATTGAAACTTGAAATTCTTTCAGTCTCTTGCGTGATGCAGACCCGTGGGTGGGGTGGGCGGGGCGTGCGGCCGAGTGGGCGGGGCCGAGGTTGGGTGACATTTGCGCTGACAGACGCTCGGCCCTGCCCCCGTGCGTCTGACGTCAGCGACGTCAAACGGGACTGTTTGTTCTGGATCTGGGGCGAGGAAGGTCCGCGCGGCTGACACCCGCCTGGAGAAGGTAAAACCCGCGTCCCGCGCCTCCGGGTCGGTGCCGGAGCTTCACCCGAACACGGCTCGCAGCCTCCGGGACGCGCTGGAGCGGCCGCGCCGGCCGTCGGTGGCGCGTTTGGCGCGCTGTCAGTGAGCTTCCTCGGTGAGCGGAGCATGAGCGCTCTCCGCAGGCCTCGCACCGGGTTGGAGCACACGAGTCAGATGGATTTTAGCCCTTTAACTTAGCACGGTTCAGCGCGGACGCCCCCGGGTCGCACCCGTCCCCTCGCGGCGCTCGTCCTTGTTCGCGGAGCGGGACCCTCCGTGCTGTCAGCGCGCACGTTCGCTGCAGGTCGCTCCCACGCTAGCCTGTTAGCGGCTAGGCTGTTTGTTTGTAGCCCCGCAGGCCGTATTCGTGACATAAGTTACGTACCTTTCGGCAGCGTAGTTTACGCGCAGGTGGCGCAGACGCGACGTGCGTCATGTGGAGCGTGTGAACCGCGTGCGAGTGGTATTCTGAACGGCCGTGCGCGTGCGGAGCTGTCACTGTCACTTACGGCGAGTGGACATGGCGATGCGGTGACAGGAAGGTTAGCAAGACGCTGCTAGCCGCAGCTGCGCAGGAACCCTCCGTAAGATACGTAGCGGTATTCACCACGCGCAGTTGCGCCGGCTCCGTAGCTCCCCTCAGACTGTGACAGGAGCAAAATGGCTGATTAATGTGGTTCAATAAGTAGATTGAGCGTTAAAGGACTTCTTCAACGCGTCGTGCTCGGCTCTGTGTGTCAGCTGACGTGTGTTTACTCTGCAGGAGTTAGAGATAAGGCTGGTGAGCTGATCTCTGGTCTGATTTCCTTCTCATCTCGTCCTGCTGGTCACTCACATCTGATGTTATCACGTACCAGTGGCAGTTTGACCACAGTTTTTAAAAATGGCAACATCATTATTTTATGTGCAATCCACTCACTGTGGATCGTCTCACTCTGCACGTGGTTTTCTTGTTTTTACACAGTTTATATTCGTTTTTATTCCGTTCATATCTTTCTATATTCCTTACACTAAAGTATTTCATGTTACTTATTACTTACTGATGCCTATTTTTGATTCTTGCTCCTGTAATATAGCAAATTTCCCCATTGTGGGACTAATCAAGGATTATCTTATCTTATTATATTGGACGCGGCATTAATAACTTTGTTCCTGTGAATATTCCACTGAAGATACATGCTTTGGTTTGTTGTAGCATTAATTAATGTCTGGAACTTTGTTGACAGATATGGATTTATTAGGCCTATGGCAATATTGATATCAGGGAGAACACAAAAATTCAGATTCTGATATATTAGTCGATATATATCAGGGCTGGACTAGTTATATTGAGATGAAAACCTTCATATCAGCTGATAACGTTTACTATCTGGATAAATGTCGTGTTATTATTTCGGTTTTAAACTCTTCTTAAGGATAAACACTTAATAAACAGCAAAACTTTGTACTAATCTGAGGGAGATCAGTTATGTGTTATATCTTACTACTCATAAGCATTATATACTTAATCTTTGTTATATTGTTATTAAAGAAAATTATATTGGGATAATTATTGATATTGTCTTATTGCCGAGTCCATATATATATATATATATATATATGTTTAAAAACAATTACCAATGATTCCAGAGAAGTCGTTATCAAATCCTTTTGATATAGAAATCTAAGTGAGGTGGGAGATTTCACAGTTTAACCATGAACCTTATTAAACTTTATTTTTACTAACTATAAATAAATGGAAAACCAAACCAAATATATAGACCTTGCATTAAGAAAATAAACATTCTCTTACGAAAAATGTAAAAATAAATGCATCGCTCTGTAAACTTAAAGTTTTCATATGGCTAAACATGAATACCAATGCAAACTTTATAACTTTTTAATACTTTTAATAATATTATGTAGTATGAGTGTATAACAGAAGGCAGTTTTTATCACAGTATTTGCCACCATTTTGTTTACATTTTTAATATACATAAGTTTGCATAGTTCATTTAATCTTCTAAAATCAATATTTAGGTAATTTGGCGATGAAATTGAGCTGACATCATCAGTGGGTAAAGGTTTCAGCTCAACACAGACTGACGACAAGCTGTCATCGTCTTTGTGAAATTCCCGTTAAAAACCTTTGAGCAGTGCAACCTACTTGATAAACAGTAATCTAGAAACTGTCAAGGTCCGAGGTCGGGGTTTGGTCTTTTCATCCAATAAATCATGGAAATCTCATCACTCCCACTCTTGTCAGATCGCTTGACTAACACTCAAACAAGATAGAATGGAATACAAAACACAACACAATAAAACAACAAATTATACTTGAACATGAGGAAAGCATCCACACAAAAAGTTATAGAAGAAGCATTAGAAGACTCAGGATGATGTTTGCCCGACAAACTGCTCTTTGTCCCGAGGAGAACATTTGGTTATTCTGTACATGGTTTGTAATGCGTGCATGTGGTCCTTCTTATCCTTAAGTTGCAGGCATCCTGACCGACAGCAGAATAGCAGCAGAATAAAAAAAGACACATTCACAAGTGTCATGGTGGCAAAGCACCAAAGGGCTGAAACTTCAGACAGAAAGATAAGCGAAGGGTTGCAACAGCTCAGAGACCTTTACTAACACATCGAGACGAGAGGGAACATGTCAAGCACCTGTTGTGTGTCTTTGTAAGTCTCAGTTCATTTGAGCACATCCAGTTAGATTGAGTTGTTTTCCTCATGAAATATTCACGAGAGGCTCTTTAATTGATTATAACTGGCTGGTGGTAGATCAGTTTGGAAAATTGTACAAGAGTAAAAACAGCTACAGCCACAAATGAATAAAGGTGCAGGTGACATCACATTTCCAAGGTTTATCTGTCCCATTCCCGTCGTATCTAAATACCACTTTCTCTGTGGGACTGGTCTCGGCTGCTTACTGCACAGAACGATCAATCTTTAATCTGCTAATGTGTTTAAATGTTAGTTTAAAAACATCCATGTGTCTTTATGTTTACCTCAGGTTTAGGCCACACTTTACTTTTAAAGCGCTTCAGTGTTGCTACGTTTGCCGTCCCCACTACTACGGATATTTTAAGTGACAAATACAGAGACGTTTGGAAATGACACTGGCTCTCATGTCAGTCATGGCTCAACTACCAGCAAAGCCTTGCTCACACACAACAGTTCCACTTCATCATCATTCCAAGAAAAGGAATCGCAACTCTCTTACCTTAAATTGCGGCTTCTTGTTTTCAGCATTTTGTACAACTAAGCAGCAAACTGCAGAGTAGACGATCAGTGTATGTCACCAATGCTGGTGTGGACAGAGATATTTCCTGTTTTTAAACATCATTATAAACCAAAGACATAATGTTCTCACTCTCTCACAGGTGTGACACTCAGCCCTCTACCGGCGTGTTGCGGTTTCCTTGCCTCGACAGCGCGCCTCTGACGGACTTCAGGTGTTACCTCAGGAAATCGCCCCCTCACCAACCGAGATATGATCACACAATCGGATTAGACCACAGCGGCACGGCAACAAACATGTGAGTCCCTGCAAAACGACAGGCTTCCTTCTTAAACCTGATGTAAGTCGGTGCAGGGCCATTTAAGGCCTTTAGAAAGGAAATGTTGAAATTTTGTGTTCTCTTCACTTACAACCACAGGCTCCATTGTACATAAAGTGACATTAATCTTTAGAGAACCCAATTATCTGGAGGAAACAACAACTGTTCTTTCTCCATGTCGAATGTCCTCTTTTAGACGTTTATCTGTAACTGCTGGATGTTTGTGTATAAGAAAGGTATTTCTCACCCAATCATCTTTTTCTCTTGCTCCAGTCCACCAGCCCATTATACCTTAATTTCTCTATGAATTACAATAAATAATTCATGTTGCTGACGTGACAAGTAACGGAACCAAGAGGGTCGATGTGACATTTAGTGTTTATTCCATTTGTGGTGAAAGTTGACAGGGGTGGGTGGGTCAGTTCTTAATTTAAATATTAGATATAACTTTATATAACATCTAGCCAGTTTGACCAAAAACGAAAATTAAAATGTGGTGGCCAATGTTAACATTCAGGTTTTCTTCAACAGATGAAACAATGTAATGGGCTGGATTTATCTTTGACGTGTGGCGCAATACTGAATGTGGTTTCATGGGCTGATAAAGTTGAGTCAGAGCAGGTTTCACTAGTAAGTGCAGGAGTGGCAGCAGCAGCGGTGATGATGAATTTTGTTTCTCGTCCTTCCAGAGAGTCGAGTGAGGAGTGGAATGGCCTGAGGGGGGTCCCCCCAGTCCCGCCTGCCCCTGCCAGGTCCCGACTGCCTCAACTGTCTGCTCAGCCACTGCAACCCACCGCTGCGATGGGAGACGGACTGCAGGCAGGCAACAGCCAGAACCCTCCCTCTGCCCCACCACCTCTCGCCTTCAACGCCCCAGCACCCGACACGTGGGACCCCTCCAGACCCAAACGACAGACCAACCAGCTGGAGGTAGAGGGAGATTTCTGTGTCTTTCAATACATGAAAACTTTCCCCGGTGTTTGGATCTGAGTTGAATTGATTTTATGACTTTGCTCTTTTTCAGTACCTGCTTAAAGTGGTGTTTAAGACGGTATGGAAGCACCACTTTGCATGGCCCTTCCAGGCTCCCGTAGACGCCATCAAACTCAATTTACCTGTGAGTCTTGTGTCCATGTGTGTTTGTGGTGGAGTTCAAAATACACAAATGATATTGTAAATTAATGTGATATGCAAATGACACTGCAGTCCAGGTGATTGTCGGTGCAGCAGAATATGCTGTTTTTCTGCCTCGGTTTACCGGACTCTACTTCTTCACTTGATTTAAAAAAAAAAAAACTCCTCGGTTATTCTTTTTGTCAAAAAGAAGAAATAAGTAGAAGTACTTGCAATACTTATTTCTTCATATTTAAAAAAACATTTGTTATTGCAACAAAAGCTGAGATCAGACCGGAGGAGATTTGGTCCAATTTAAATGTTCTTTTGAGAGCGACAGGGGATCACAGAGCAGAACACTAAGTTATAGACCTCTTATGAAATTATGAGTAGTGGTTCATTATGAAACTGTGGCGGGACAAATTAGTCCATGTTTATTATTTCATCAACAATCTATTCTTCACCTGCTCTCTTCAAGGACTACTACAAGATCATCAAGATTCCTATGGACATGGGCACAATAAAGAAACGCCTGGAGAGCAACTACTACTGGAACGCCCAAGAGTGTATCCAAGACTTCAACACGATGTTCACAAACTGCTACATCTACAACAAGGTCAGCGACATGAATCCCAACAACATGTAGTTCTGATTCCATCAAGGCAGTGTCCTACCAAACCTACGTTATAACTCAAAGAGACGAGAGATATTAATGTTTTTCTTTGTTTGTTTAGCCGGGGGATGATATCGTCCTAATGGCGGAGGCCTTGGAAAAGCATTTTCTCCAGAAGATCACACAGATGCCGCAGGAGGAGACGGAGATCGCTGTGGTCACCAAGGGACGGCGGGGGGGCCGACGGGAGTCAGGTATGAGTTAGAGAGAACTTAAAAACATTGATACAGTTTGTTTTGAAAACAAGATCCTTTCCTGGTAGAAAACTCGGTATAAATAGTAACTTTGACACATAACTGATTTAGATTTGGTTGGTCAAAGGTTAAAGTCTGGGTGGCCTCATTGAACACGATATCTCAAGTCTGCCTTTAGGGAATTTCTTCAAATTTTGACGCAGAGATTAACTGATTAGAATTCTCATGACCTCGTGTGTCTGGAGAACAAACTTAATGTAGACTGAATCTGCGTTGGTTGGTGGTGCATGCAGCCTGTGGTTATTCTAGTTGATTGTGTTTGTGTGTACGCTTACTATGCCCTATGAGGAGTAAAGTGCTGTGACTTGTAAACTAGTCTAACCAGCCAAGCGTCTGTGTTGAGGACTTATTGTCTGTACTTGTTTGCCCCGTCTTCGTAAACGACACCTAGCATGGAATTTGTAATGTTAAATTATGTTTTGACTGATTGATCCTCGTCTGACATGTCCTGTACCGTTTTTGAATGTTTCATCACCTGTTTTAACCAGGTCTGGGGCCAACTGGTTGGTTTGGCATGATGTTTGATCCTCTTGCTTTCTTTTTCGTTTTTCCAGCTCTCATCACAAAGTCAGATTCAGGCCAAGACTCGTCGTCCCCCTCTTCCACCCCTCATACACGAGGCTTTTCATCCCCGCCAACCACCCCACACACCCGTCCTGCACCCACCCCTCAAGGCCCTCCGACATTAACCCTGGCCCAGCCTCTCTTGCAGCCCCTGGTCCAGCCTGTAGTCCAGCCCTTGTTCCAGCCCTTGTTCCAGCCCTTGGTCCAGCCCTTTATCCAACCCTCGATCCAACCTCTACTGCAGCCTCAGCCTCCCCCACGTGTGCCTCCTACACCCACCTCCCACACCCATCTGGTCACCCCATTCCCCCTATTCCCCCTCTCAACCACAGACGTCCTGGCCCAAGGCCTGACCTCTGTTCCCCCTTCAGCCCCAACACACCCAGGCCTCCTACCCGTCCCGATGCTGCAGAGTTCCCCCGCCCTTATCAAGGTAAGGAAATGGAGACGAATAAAGTCATTATTGAAACGCACAGGCTCATTCTTACGTCATTTTTCCAACCTCTGCTGCTCCAACAGCAAAGAAAGAGCCAGAAGAGGAAAGCAGACACCACCACCCCCACCGCCAACGACCAGCTCAGTGAATCATCTCCTGTCTCCGCCGAGGCTCGGCCACGTCGAGACAGCATTCGTCCGTTGAAGCAACCCAAAAGAGACGCGTCGCAGCCAGATTCTCAGCATCACCTGGTCGCTGGTTTGGAGACGGGAGGGATGGCGCCAATGAATCGTCAGGAGCAGCTGCGTTCCTGTGCGCGCCTCGTCAGAGAGATGCTGTCCAAGAAACACGCGGCGTACGCCTGGCCCTTCTACAAGCCTGTTGATGCTAAAGCTCTTGGCCTCCACGACTACCATGACATCATCAAGCACCCCATGGATCTCGGCACCGTCAAGGTGATTTTATTCGAATTGATGATCAGCGTGTAACGACTGTTATTAACTTAATCACAGGGAGCGCCAGTATATTGCTGCCCGATTTTATAATTGGCCAGGGAAGCAAGAATATGAAATGATTGTTATTATTCTGAATAACTAATGAAGACACATTTGTTTGTCTCCCTCAGAAAAAGCTGGACAACAAACAGTACAGAGACGCTCAAGAGTTTGCAGCAGAGGTCCGAATGATGTTCTCCAACTGTTACAAGTACAATCCCCCGGACCATGACGTGGTCTCCATGGCACGCAAATTACAGGTGGGTAGCACATCTTACAACATTATAAGCACCATGTGACCAAAAGTATGTGGACGTCCGTGTAACGCTGGATGGGATCAAACACCTGCAGCCAGGCTCCAAAATCAAATGCAGTAGATAGATGGACTGATAGGCAGGAAAGGAAGGAAGTATACTTCAATCTAAATGTCCCTCAGGATCAATAAAGAATCCATCCATCCATCCTCAAGTAGAAAGTGCGGCATAACAGCAGAAGAAAATATTTACACTGTGTATTAATGTATACACGCATACACTATTAGATTTTTAACAATACGAGAACACTAAGTGATATTCAAAGTCGCAGCAAGTATAGTGTTGTTGAGTAATGAGCAGATATGATCATGTTACTTATTATACAGCAGTTACAGCCATTTAATTACACGTGCACCATTTTACATATTATTTCTGTTAAAGGTTTTCAAAAGGTATATCGGTTCACAGTTTCTCCCGTTTCTCCTGACAGGACGTGTTCGAGATGCGTTTCGCCAAAATGCCCGATGAGCCAGAGGAGCCCCCCCCTGTTCCCACCCCGTCGTCGGCCCTCCACCCTGCCCCCTCCACTCGACAAGCCCCGCCTCCTTCTGCTGTCTTGGCGGGCGAGAGCTCCACCTCCTCCGAATCGGAGTCCTCGGGAGGAGGCCCAGAACACGAAAGGCAACATCGATTGGCTGAGTTACAGGAACAGGTTAGAGGATGGAAAATGAAGGGGGAGGGAGGCTAATGAGACACAACAGGTGGGTGGGCCACGCAGAACAGCTTTACCGAATGTGGGTAATTGCTGAAACACGGAGAAACAAATGCGCAGGCCGCTTTGTTTTCGCCTCTCTAAGATCACAATTGTGTGTTTCCCGTTTCCTCCAGCTTAAAGCTGTCCACGAACAACTGGCAGCACTCTCCCAGCCGCAGACCATTAAGCCCAAGAAAAAAGAGAGGGAGAAGAAAGAGAAGAAGAAAGAGAAGCACAAGAAGAAGATGGGAGTAGAGGAAACAGTGGAGGCCCCTCCGCCTGTGATGCTTCAGACGGCTAAGAAGAGCAAGAGCAGCAAGGAGCCGATCACTGTGAAGAAGGAAAGGAAAAAGCCTGGGTAGGTTTTTACAGACTTTTATCTCGGTGATGTTGTTGTAGCTGCGTTAACTGGAGCTAATCAGATCATCCGTCAATCACAGGAAGAAAGAAGGAGTAAAAAACAGCCGCCCGACTGTTCCCCCCCAGCCGGGGCCGACCCCTCTCGTCCCCTCAGCCTCTCTCGAAGCAGAAGAGGAAATAGGTACGTGTGTACATGGTGAGCAAGATTTTCTGTTTGTAAAATCTTTACGTCTTTAACCATGTATGTTGTATGCTTTCCTCTCCAGATGTATTTGGGGGCGTGTCCACTGAAAGAGGCAAGCCTATGTCGTACGAGGAGAAGCGTCAGCTGAGCCTTGACATCAACAAATTGCCCGGCGACAAACTGGGCCGCGTCGTGCACATAATCCAAACACGCGAGCCCTCGCTGAAGAACTCCAACCCGGATGAGATCGAGATCGACTTCGAGACGCTGAAGCCTTCCACGCTGCGGGAGCTGGAGAAATACGTCTCCAGCTGCCTCAAGAAGAAGAAAAAGACATCAGGTGGGCTGCTCGTACTTTTGCTCAGTGCCTGTTTTTAACTGGACTTTTATGATTCCAACAGTTCTCAGCCGAGTCAAAGCGCTTTTCACATAAAGGTCTCGCTCTACCGCTCGTTAGGCAGAACTAGCTAAAATGTCAACAGTATGGCAAGGAGGGCAAAATGGTGTTGGAACATGTCTAACTGAAGAGGCTGAAATGAAATCAGTGCACGTTTCTACTGAGCCCCTGAAGTCCCAAAATATATATTTTTATCTTGTGCACACAAGTTATAATCTTGTGGGAACAAGTTACAATCTTGTGTGCACAAGATAATTAAGTTATATACACGGAGTTAATATCTGTGTAGTAAAGACACGACTGGCCGATGATTTCAAGACGACACTAAGTTGCGTTTATAGCTTTTTAAGAGATTTTTTATTTCACAGTAACAAGAATTTCATTGTGTGACTTTCCCAGGTGAAGATAAAACTAGATTAGCTGAGTTTTCTCCTTCTATGGTACAAATCTGGTGGCTGTTTGCATCTGAGTGATTCAAACACAAATATCTTCTTAAAAATAAATATCTTGTGCCCACAACATAAAATTAATATCTTTTTTGGGACTTCAGGGGCTCCGTATGTTTCCTTAACATGTTTTTCCAGTGATTTTGTCTTCACACCAGATGAATGTCATTCAGAAGTGAAATAGAAACTGCCTGTTAAATAATTTCTGAATGTTGGGGTGTGTTGCAGTGGAGAAACCTCTGGAAACGACAAATGTGACTAAGATGAAGACGGGATCTTCATCCTCGGGCAGCAGCGACTCCTCTGATAGTGAAGACTCTGAGAATGGTAACGTACACACAACATTAAATGGCTCCTCACGTGATCAGCTTCTCCGTGGATTTCCTCTTAATTTCATATATTTTCACTCCACCAGGGCTGGTTCCCAAACAGCAGAAGAAGACCTCGACCAACAAAGACATCAAGCGACCACATCACCAGTCCCTCAGTAGCGGAGTTGTCCCTGTCCCTCCGCAGCCGCAGCCGCAGCCTCAGCCTCAGCCTCAGCCTCAAGTCGTCCAGTCCAAGCTACCGTTCATCGCCCCTCCCCCTGTCCCCGTCCCCGTCCCCATCCCCGTCCCATCTCTGGACACCTCCCAGCTGCTGGCCTCAGGATTTGATCCTCTGGCTCACTTCATGAACCCTCACCTGACGCAGTCGAACGTGGAGCCGAATCCAACCATTGCTGCTGCTGGTGTCCCCGTCACCGCTGGCCTCCTCAACACAAACACACCCAGTAGCCAGATGGCCACTGAGACGCATCCGTTCCTCAACCAACATCCCATCATCCCCTCGCCAGGTACTTCAGTGATAGCAGATAATCCTCACTAGAACCAAATATTATCTAAAACATATTTTTATGTAAAATGCAATGTATATTTTGTCTGTATTGTAAGAGTGTTCGTATCTGCAGCCAATTTCTATCGACTAAGAAACAAACCGGTTCAACTCAAACAATATTTGACATTTCTGGATGATAAGATATGATTTTCATCATATTAACCCCAAAGTCTGATACTATTTACAGCTTTTATTTATTATTTAATGTAATTACCCTCTGCAGTTAACCTCTATGATGCAGTTTACATGGTCAGTGGTGTTTTTGGGGACTGTAACGTTTTGTGACTGCCTCTTTAAACTCGAATGTTGTTTTTCTGAACTTTTCCCATCACTCTGTTCCCTTCCTGCTTTGTAGCGATCCACAATGCTCTGCCCCAGCAACCATCAAGACCTAGCAACCGCGCAGCACCGCTTCCCCCCAAGCCCCCGCAGCCTCCCCCGGCCTCGCTCCCCTCCCTGCCCCCGTCCTCCTCACCCCAGCTTCAGCCTTCGCTTCCCCTGACGCTTCCCCAGCCGGTCCCCCGTCCTCGCGTCCCCTCACCCCCGTCGCACGGCATCTTGGGCACCCTCTCTGCACAACCCCCCCAAGCCTTGCTGGAGGACGACGAAGAGCCAACACCCACCAGTGCTGAAACCCCGCCCCTCAGCCAGGTGCACAGCTTCCTGCAGTCTCTCCAGCCTCGACCCACCACGCAGACGCAGCCCATGCACACGCACTCGCCCGTGCAGCTGATGCCGTCGTTGCACACGCCCATGGCGCTGTCCACCCCTGCCCTGGCGCAGAGACACAGCTCTGCCCCCACGCTCATGCAGCAGCCGTTCCCGCACACGTCGACGTTGCAGCAGCAGAAGGGGGTGACGCTGCAGCAGAAGGTACAACAGATTCAGGCGCAACTCCAACAGCAGCCGTCACCACCAAGTAAAGCAGAGCCTTTCACAACAGGTGAGATCAAGACTCAACAGCTCATACACTGAGGGCTCTTAAACAAAGATGATGGGTCACACCATAATTAAGGGGAAAAAGAAAAACATGTGATTCTGTTGGATAAAAGTTTTTATTTCCTAGCTTTTCTTACTTTCACCTCCCTGTGAATTATAATGTGGGTAGGAAAAAACAATCTGTTAAAAGGGGTCACAAGTTGGTAGTGATGAATTAGCCTCTGGGGGTTTCTGGTGTAGATGGTGGGAATCCAGGCCAAGAATGTTTCTCCACACAATCAGCGCCTGTGTAGGTGTTTGAGGTCCAGAGGACATTTAGTCTCATCTCCAATAACAGATATTCGAATGGGAGTACAGATAAATAAATTGCGGGCAACCGAAATCCTGCTCAAACGTGATCGGTCAAACTAGAAACAGAAACAAGAATCCTCCGACCCCTGAAATCTTGTCCCTCACCAACAGATTCTGTTTATTCACTTATTCACATTAATATAGATTAGTCCGCAAGAGGTAAACAATACATATTTGATTTAATTTAAGTCAGCATAAAATTAGTACACCTAAGGTTTAAAGAAAGGCAAACAGGAGGTTTTTTAACAATAAATTATTCTGACTTTTGTTGCCTAAGCACTGCAGAAATAGGAAATTCACAATTGTACAAGTTGTTTTCTTAAATACTTGAACTACTCCAATGTCTCTGTACTTGTTTATCTTCAGTTCAAGTAGAAACAGGGTAAATGTATCTCAACTGGTGCATAATGTTAGAATAAAAATCTTTGTTTCAGAAGTAACATTTGCGCTTTTCCGTGAAAACCTTCCTACGTAGCCTCCACTCAAAGATTAGACTTGCTTCATCTTTTAAAACCCCTCTTAAAACATTCTGTGTTATTGTTTGTAATGATTTATCCTTTTTTAAAGTGCTTTGAAACTTTGTCATTAAAGTACCAAGTAATAAAAATACATTTTGCAGCCGTCACCGCACATTTAGTCAAATTTGGCCTTGAATGAAATGAAGCATGAATGTTTTTTCTAGGTTGCCTGCGTGAGAGCCCCCCTCCCCTGATGCTGCACTCTCCTCAGATGCCTCAGTTCCACACAGTCGGACACCAGTCACCGCCACAGACCAAGAAACATGTGAGTGAAGAGTTGCACGTTTTTTAAAATGCTGAAAATATCAATTAAAACTGAGCTTTTTGTACTAAATGTTTGTGTTTCAGCAGGAGCCGAGGTCCAACCTGGTGGGGATCAAAGAGGAGAAGCCTTCCCACTCGCCCGTTCTGCCCCCCTCCCCCTTCAGTCCTGTCATGCGTCAGGATTCACACAAACCCGACAACAAACACAGTGAGTAAAAGACACTGAAGTTAAACAAGGTGACTTTGCTAAAAACATATTGAGCAACGTGACAGAATCTTAAAGTGACAATGAAGAAGTTATGTGTGGAAAAGCTGCCTCCCTTGTGTTCCCTTGAATGACCAACAGAGGGCACTCCATCGGTCCCTTTCTATAGAAGTCTATGAGAAAATGTCTTGATTTGTAACGTCACTAAACATTTCTCCAGGGATTTTATGTCTCAATCTCTAGTTTCAAGTCTTCTCCAATACAGCAGGATGTTGATTTTCTGAATTATGGTCCCATTTAGAGTCAAATACAGCTCATACACACTTCTACACTCAGCTAACATGTGTATTTCCTTTAAAAAGAACATCTACAGCCCCTTTTCAGAAGCGTTAGTGTGAATGTTCAGATGCAGATGTGTGGTTAATCTCCATGTCGGGTTTCTCTGAGGATTAGATCTGAAGCCACTGGATGGTTCTCGCCCTGGTTCTCGCCTCCTCGACTCCCCGGCACCGCCGTGCTCCCAGCCAGACATCAAAATCAAGCAGGAGCCCAAAACTCCCATCGCTCCTAAGAAGACACAGGTGTGTATGAGTGTGCGAGACTGAAATCGACTCCTCATCTGGTCTCTCCTTTATTCAGCCTGACAGTTTGTTACTCCACCTTCCTCCTCACCTCTCCATCTTATTTCCTCCTCCTCTCCCAGGAAGTGAAGTTAAAGAACATGGGTTCCTGGGCCAGCCTGGTTCAGAGGTCCCAGTCCACGCCGGCCTCCTCTGTTCGCTCCTCCAGCGACAGCTTCGAGCAGTTCCGCCGGGTGGCGAGGGAGAAGGAGGAGAGGGAGAAACAGCTGAAAGCACAGGCTGAACAGGCCAGGAAGGAGCAAGTGAAGCATCGGTAGGTGGGAGGGGGACAGAGAGACGTCTAGAGGAGACGCCATGTTAGAGAAAGTAAGAAAAAATCCTTACTTGTATTTATTTCCCTTCTTCTTACTGTAGCCGTGACGACGACGACACCGTGGAGCAGGCTCGTCGAGCGCAAGAAGACGCCCGCCGCCGCCAGGAGACACAGTCGCCGCTTGCTCCCACACCTCCGGCTTCTACCCCGCCCACCAACTCTCCACAGGCTCCCCCCGCACAGCCTCCACCCCAGCCGCCGTCCTCCTCGGCTGCACAGAACGCCCTCGACCAGCAGAGGGAGATGGCGCGCCGCCGTGAGCAGGAGAGGCGCAGGAGAGAGGCGGTAAGAGCAAAACTGAAACGCACAAAGAAATACTGGTTTTCAGATTTCTTTTGACAGGTATTAATTTTTCTCCTTGTTGTCTCGTCTCGTCCTCAGATGGCGGACACCATTGACATCAACTTCCAGAGTGACCTGATGGCCATTTTTGAAGAGAACCTGTTCTGAGGACGATGGGAGTGAGAGAAGGACCTGTAGACGTACATAAGAAAGAAAAAATATTCAAAAATGCATATACACCACAAAGCTCTGATATACATGGTCGCTGCTCATATGAATGCAAACACACACTCTTAATAGTAACTGTCCCTTTCTCTCAGTAGTTGAAACAGCTGGCTTGTGTCATGTGAATGAGGAGCAGGGGGGGGTGGGTGGGGGGTGAAACTGAAAGAAGAACCTTCCCTCCCCCCCCCCCATAGTTTTCCTCCAACCTCAGATACGTTTTGGTGTCTGGCCCGGTGTTTATGCTCGTTGGTTCTCCGGGGACGACAGACACTGAAATATTAAGAAAGTTGTGTCTCCCTCGAGGACAATAAGGACGGCTGAGTGAAGAGGAGGCGACTTAACTTTAACATAAAGTAACGGCGATGATGAGTAGGATTTAATTTAAGTGAAAATAAAAGAAAACCTTGTTCTCTTAATGTGTGACAGGAGAGAAAGGGGGTTTAAACAAAAAAAAAAAGAAAAGAACAGGTGACCAAAATTACAAAAACGGACGGATCACTTGGTTCTTTGTTTTCTTTTCTCCTCTCGTCTAATCTCGTCTCTGTTTTATTTTACAAGCTCTAGATTTTAACCGGGAGGGTCGGGGCCGGTGTGGTCGAGTTAGTTGTCAGGTTCAAGCGTTCGTCTGAGAGTCGGTTGTTTTCTCAGGACACGGTGGAAATGAAACACACACCCCTCAACCCCCCACCCCGGCCACAGTCACACACTTTTCTAAGACATCCTTCCTCCCTCCACGTCCTGCTACTGCTTCCCTCTCCGACATGAATTGAAGAGGTGGAGGAGGAGGAGGAGGAGGAGGAGGCGACGCTCGGGGGCCTGTGTACAAATTCAAAAAAAAAAAGCGAGTGGGTGACGAGGAAGGAAACGGTGGCGTTTTTAAAAAGTTGTTCAGAGTGTGTCCTTTGCCTTAGCGCTCTGGCCTGTAAACTATCCATCACACCCCACAAATTATACATATTATATATAAATAGATACATGAATATATATTATATACAATGAAAAAGTCAACGCAGAAGAACATGGGAGGGATTTGGATTGCGGGGAGCAAAGCTCGTCTCTGTGTTCATCTTGAAGCTCTGGTTTTGATTTTGTAGAATTTACTGTAAAGAAGAAGAAGAAGAAAAAACTTTTTTATGATTCTATTGAGAGGATTGTTTCGTCTGTCTCGTTCTCTCCTACCTTTTTCTGTTTTTTCTTTCTCTCTCTCGACTCTATGCCAAAACCAATCTATTGAGTGCTGAAAGTTCATTCACATTTTTTTTTTTTTTTACATGTAAAATGCATCTTCTTTTCACTTTATATTAAAGGCTACGTTTTTATTGCTATTTAATTTCCCTTTATCCCCCTTTTTAAAACCCCCAAGTCCTGCAGCCGTTTGCTTGTAAATCGTTTGAAGACGCGGTTCTTGAGATCGCTGCTCGGGCCCCATCATTCTGTAGTTGTCCGATAAATCTGCACTTAAACGTTTCATTACTCATCTTTAATTATTTTTATTTTTTTTCATTATTTCTTATCATTTACATGTGTGTTGTTTTTGTCTCTCTTAGCCGTCGCGTCCACCACTATCTCCTTCACAGCTTCTACAGTCTGAATGATAGGTTCTTGTTTGTCATCCATGTCTTTTAGTTTTTATTTTTGAAATGTTTTTATCGTCCATGGTAACAGTTTTTTGGGATGTCGTGTGCCATCGTGTTTTTCGGGAAGCGCGAGGTTTTCCCCCGGCTTCTGTAGGTTGGCCCAGATATCTGAGTGTTTTCAAATCTATAATCACTTCTTTTTCTTTTTTTTTTTATGTTTCATTCATTTCTTTTCTCTTTTCATATTTGATTGTTTTGAGTTTCTTTTGTTTTTCCTTTGCTATTTTCCTTTTGATTTTATTTTACCCAGGACAACCTGTTGGTATGTTGGTGAGTGAGGCATTGAGGTCAATAGATTCATCTTGTTCAGAGTTAAACATTTTTTTTAAAGAAAAGTATTAAAATAATGTTTAAAAAACTTAACTCTGGTGCTCAGTTGTTTGTTTGTCCTCATCGCTGCGGGTTTACATGGATCATCCCATTGACTGTAAATACAGATTGGACGACGCGTCTCCACTTCCTCCCACTATCGGGAAAGGAAGCCAACATATCCTGGATATGATGAACACGTCCAGAGTCTCGGCTGTGAAAATGATGTGTCACCAGGTTTTATAGCATCGAATAACTAATTAAAACCAAACTTAGAAACTGGTGTGAGAGTTACAGAAACAATCTCCTGGAAGAAGCGGTTAGAGATCAAGAGAATTTGGCTTTCACTTTTCGGGGGCTGTCATGTCGTCCATCTTTATATACAGTTATACAGCTGATGGATCATAATCTGAGAATATAGAGAGGGAAGTCCTTTTGGCTTCTAATCCACTGGCCAAATGTATGTGGACACCACTGGCTGGTTTCCATGCTGGTGACTCGGCTCCTGATGCTGCAGTCAACAGTTTTATTCTAACTTTACAGCAGCAGTTTGGAGAAGAATCCTTCCTGTCTCAACACGACGGTCCTCCAGTGCAGGAAGCCTGGTCCATAAAGAAACGTTCCTCCCAGTTCAGTGTGGAAGACGTCCACATACTTTTGGCCAAATATGTGTCCTTGTAAAAACGTATCTGCACAGAGAGTGAGGGAGAAGAACTCGGATGATGCTGGATTTCTAAAGTTTGATACTGACGTTAATACGTTAATGAAAAATGATCAGCAAAAAAAAGCTTCATTTGTATAATTTTTAAAACATAGTTAAAGTTCTTTACAGGATTAGATCAAATAAATAAAGACTAATTAAAATTTCTTTTAAGAGTCTTAATACAGGTCTAAATGTTTCATTATAATTTATATGTTCAAACATCCCAGCACTAAACTTTGGAGGGTAAATGTGTTGAAATATGAATCACTGTAAATAAAGTCACATGGTTTTGTTAAACTATGTGTTTGTTTGGGGAAATAGTGAAAACTTCAACGATGATGGAGACAAATCAAGAATTTTCACATTTCACCCCAAACAAAATCTGTCATTTTATGAATTTAGAGTATTGTCAAAGAACAAGACCGAAACTCGTCCTTGGTTTGGTTGTGGAAGAGTAAAAAGTCATATTTATATCAGTTCAAAATGCTTTATTCATTCTTACACATTATCTTTTCCTTTATTATAAATCACTAGTACTAATAGTTTTTTAAAAATCAGGGAAATTAGGGGATGAGTGCGATGATTGATGCAAGATTTGAAAAAAATTATCCTATCTGGGATATTTGGGCTTAATTTCTGTATTTTAGGAGGAAGTGGAGACTTTTAGGTCTTTATTTAAAGTCTTTGTTCAGATGACAGAGAATATTCCATTTACACATATGTCTCAATTTACTTTCACTTTTAGTTGCTGCCACATTGTTAGAAAATATTTCATCCATAAGATGTTTTTAGAAAAGAATAATTATCATATGTAAACAGATCTGAAGTATTTGACATCCTAGTCGTAAACGGCCGCGTTAGGAAATGTGCAGAAAAATAGAAATCAGCCAGAAGAATAGAGGACACGAGGGTAGTTGAGCCTCTGAGGTGTTAAAAAGACTCGCTGTGTAATTGGATCACTGTGCAGGATGTACTTTTACAACAGAGCAAGAGAGGATGTTGTGGTTGGGACCAGTTTGAACCAGATGCACGGATCCAGACACTGTCAGTGAGGTGATTCTAACAGATCCAGAGGAAGTTTAGAAACTCCGCTCTGCACTTTGAGGCCGGCCGTGACCCTCAAGTGTCTCCCGTCCACATCCTTGACAAACGCACACGTCTAATAATACTGTGCAGACGCTGTTATTTACACTGTATCCTAAACTGTCTCCTGTGGCCTCGAGCCGGCTGATAAATCCAGCTGCTGCTCTGCTCAAACTTTCTTTATCTTCCTCGGCTTTTCCCCCCTCGTCCCTCGTCTCTTTTGACTTTCAAATCAAGGCCCCTGTGGTTTTGCAGAGTGTTTTAACTTTAAAATCCAATCCAGGGCGTGACAGAAACCAAACCTGCACTCGGAGGAGAGGTCAGTGAAACTACATGCAGGGGAACTGCAGGCCCCTGAATTTATCAGGTGAGAGGATGAGAAAAGACATGAAGATAAGCGCTAGCAGCGTTCTGCACTCGCATCTTCTTCCTTCTCCGGTGACTTAAAATATACAAAGTGAGAGAAACAAAGCTTAACAAAATATTCGGGGAATGTGAGAGTAGAGCAACCGCCGAGGGTTTTCTGCAGCTCTACCTGGAAGTGAGATTTTAAAGATCGAACGGAGGAAAGAGGAACAGGGAGCGAATGAAGAAGTGAAATAGGCCAGGACGACGACGATGATGATGATGAGAGGTGGATGAGTAGCAGAGAAGGAATGAGAAACTTTAGCTGCTGCTGCATGTGGCAACAGATACTCAAGAGTTGGCCGAGTCGTGTGAGTGCCTGGAGAAGTCATGTGACCCTCTTGTAGACGCAGAGAAGCTCAAACTCCTTGTTTTTCTTCACCTCTGTTGTTCAGGTTCACATAAGAAGAAACTAACTTGACTTATTTCCGCTTTAAAGCAACGGTTTGATTCCTCGTTCGGTTTCGTGAGACTTTTTAATGTTTGATTCTTTATGTTTGAAGAAACACTGATTTATAAGGCAGCTGCACTTTAGTGGTTCCCAACATTTTTGTCTTATGAGCCTTTAACAAAAAGCAAAGAAAGAAAACATCAAACTTGACCTTGCACCATCTTCTTTACAGCATCAAAAGTAAACTTACAAACATCTGTGTGATATCAACAAAAAACTAAAATTATCCGGAGGATCTTACTCTGACTTTTTCGCTCACACCTACAAGTCCTCCGGAGAAAAATCCGGAGGATCTGCGGAGTTCATTGCATCTAAAAGCAGCTTTAGAGAAACATTTTGACATTTTACATTAGTCTATGTCCCATTCACAAACATGGAGGAGGCTGGATTTATGACCTATACTTCTGCCAGCCAGCAGGGGGCGATCAAGATGATTTTTACTTCCCTTTTGGGGTTGTCAATCTTTATATATCGTGAACTGTATGTAAAGATGGACGACTTGTTGCCCCTTTGAAAAGTGAAGTCAAAGTGTATCGGCATAGGTCATAAATCCTACCTCCTCCATGTTAGCAGATGGGAAGGACCGAACTAAAAAGTCGAAATACACATCAAACAAGTGAGATATAGTTTTTATGTTGCTGGATGAAACTTCCTGATTGGTCGAGCACATGTATCATCAGGACCTTAATTGTGTGGCTCCATCCACTGGCTGCAAATTAGGTCTTCGTCAAAAGATGGCAGCGTTCGCGTACAGGATATCTTGGCTTCAATTCTGGATAGTGGGAGGAAGTGGAGTCCTATCGTCAACAGTCCATGATTCATCCATAAGAACTTTTAACAAACTTCACAACAAACCAAACCTTCGTGTTCGTTCTCCTCCGCGAGGCTGCATCTACTCAGAGTTTCATTCCCTAGGAACTGTAACGTCATCCTTTGAGAGGCGTTTGTGTTTTTGGGGGTTTGGAGGGGATTTTACGAACGTTAAGTACCGGAGGCCTTCATCCCGCGCTGCACATGCACGCCTTTCTCGGTGAACTCAGATTGAGCAAGAACCGCTGCAGCCTTCCCGTTAATGGCATTAAGAGCGGTGATGAGGGCAATCACTGGGACATCAAGGCCCTTCCCCAAATTGATGCCAGATGACAGTAAGCAGCTCCACATGTCGTTTATGCACACGCAAACACATACAGGCACAATTTAGACTTGCACAAGACTTGCACGCACACACACACACACATGCACACACATGCATACACATGCATACACACTTGCTAACACATTCTGCTGCTCGTACGCAACTTGCTCTCACGCTCCGGATTCCTGCTGTTTTATGGCGCACATGGTCGCCGGGCCTGTGGGAGGTGATCTGGCCGTCATTCAGCTGTTGACTGGGCCTCTAGTCTCTGTCTTTGCTGTTTCACCACACGGCTCAGAAACGCTCACGCCCTCCTCGATAAATCACTGCGAAGCATTTCTGCTCTTCCTCCGTCGTTGTCGCGGGATCCACACAACCTTTCCCTCCCCCCCACCCCCCCTTTCTCTCTTTCCTGTGCTAAAATAAAACTTCCTTTTGCCTCTCATGACTTTTATAGTAACAACTCTTTTTTTTGTTGTTATTACTGCATCACAAATTCTTGGTTTTATATATATATAGCACCAACACATTATGTATATTGTTCCCAACAGGATCTCCCACAATGGATGGCCAGTCTAATTAGAGGCCTGCTGGTGAACATAATAGTAGGAAGGGAGAGAAAAATCATTCTTGACCTTGGAAACCGAAGTTGACAAAACAATCTCAGGTCTAATGAGTAGCTGCTCAGGAGTTTTCTGTGATGTAACACACTCAGCTCCGGAGCAGCGACTGCAGTTTGTAGATATGTCTACAACATATAATACAAAACGACAAAGATACACAACACAGACAAAAAAGAACAGCTTGTAAAAAGTAAAGATAATGTCGTAGATCCTCAGGGGCTCGGTTGCCTGGGTCATGAAGTCCTGATGGGATTAAATGTGTTGAAACATTAAGATGAAGAGGATTGTTTCAAGGTAGAATAGAGATTATTGAGTATTAACTGTTTTAACGGCATCAACACAAAGTAACATTTTGTTTGTCAGAAAGTTCCACAGGAGGATTGTTTGTTTGAAATGTTTAAAGTTAGTTTTGAATGTGACCCACTGACCTTGCACGACACTTCACAGATCAAGACCTCGATTTATAATCTTTATAATCTAATTTTTGTAGAATGGGAGGAAGTGGAGGTGTGTCCTCCATCTTTATGTATAATCTGTGGTGTATAATCCTTGAGTTTTGTTAAGTAAATAGCATCGATTACATTTAATTTTTATGGCACCAAATTACAACATACATCATCTCAAGGCGCTTAAATGTAACATGGAGACCAAAGTGTTTCTGACTCAAAAACTCAAAGGCAACTAAAAGAAATCTCTTTACCTAACTTTTATAAAACCAGTCATGTTCACTGCTTTTCACAGACGTGACACAAAGTGGACGCAATCAGCTCAAAGCTAGAGACCTAGCCACCGCTCTTTGAGGATCATCTCAGGTATTGTCCAATATGTCCAATCCAGCGCGAGTGGACCTTATAAATCAAGATGTGAGACAACAGAGGAACATGGATATGGAGAAAACTGACATGAGATATAATTCAAAGTGCAACAAGATCAAATTTCCAACCCTTTAAATGTAGTAGCGCGTCTCCCTGGCCCGGTGTTCACCCTGCTAAGCTCCGATGGCAGAGATGTGTTTGGTCGCTGTCAAACAGGAGTGGATGAGCGATCAGCATCCCTGTCGCCATGGCTACGGTCGCACGCAGCCTCCGGGCAGCTGTCCGTGACGCTGAGAGGAAATTAAGGAATGGAGAGGCCCCCGATACCACAAACTGGAAACTATGAGCGCTGGAAGATCACGCCGGCTGCACACTGTGACACGCAGCCAACCTAATAAGGAAAGCAGATTGTACATGTTGAACAAACATGGCTGTCACGTCTCTCACACGCTAACCTCCACTCAGCCGGGCCGCTCGTGTAAACAGGAAAGCGTTTGCACTTTTTTCCCTCACCCTGCCTCCTTCACTCCATCTCTGCGTGCCGTGCCATCTTCCTGTTATTTCCCCTCCACTCGTTTTCTTTACGAGACAGTTTGCTCTTCTGCTCGGCCTCTGGAGTTCCATAAACATTATTGCAGCAATAAGGTTTTGTTGTGCAAACAGTTTAAGCCGAGGAGAGAGAGAAGCAGCTTCACTTGGCTTGTGACTGTCACTGATTCTCCGCTCGCCGCCTCGTGCCCTCAGCTGGTGAATAAAAGATGAGTCTGAGAACTCAGGGTCGCTGGTGCTGTTGTTTCTGTGCTTGTCATTGTTGTTGTCGGACTTTCCTGGAGGCAGATTTCAGGGAGGCGCTGATGAATGTGTGTTTTTAAAAATGATTCTGCAGTGCGTGTGTGTATCCTGCAGCAGAATTCTTATCATCCGAAGGATCAGGTGTAGTATTTGAACTCAGGTCACAGGATCTATGTTATAGATAAACTGTAGTTGTGTAGTTTCTGACTTCTGATCTGTGCTGAAGACGTTTCCCTGTGAAGTCAGAAAGATCTAAAGGGCTCCTCAAACAGAAACAGATAGATGGATGGATGGATGGATGGATGGATGCATAGATGGACAGACAGACGATAGAAGTTAGACAGATGCTGTTCTGTCATTGGCTCCTCCTCCCCCTCCACCAGGAGCAGCTGGGGGCGGGCACCGGGCTCTCTCAGGTTGGCGGAGGGATACAGCTGCGGAGCCGCTCCTTTGTGACGGTGCCGCGCCCTGTCTGCGCTGCGCCGGGACTCATCTCCCCAGCGGATCAATGCGCACAGGTAACAAACTACCGGAAATAAAGGAGCGGGGTGCGGAGCAGGTGAAGGAGAGAGAGAGAGAGAGAGGAGTGAGAGAGTGAGGAGTGAGAGAAGAGAGAGAGAGAGAGAGTAGAAGAAGAGGAGAAGCTGCACAGGAACACAAAACATCTTCTGGGAGAAAAACAAAATAGATTTTTTATTTCTATTTCTGAGGCTTTTATTGTGTCGCGGTGCGCGCGGAGGACGTGTTTGAGCGCAGGTGGGAGGAGGGCGCGCTGCGTGTGACTCACCAGGAGTCACTCGATCAACCGGATCCAGAAAAGTGAGTTCAGCTTCTTTTTTAATTCTCATTTTCCCTCCGGAGCTCCTCGGGACTCCGGTGAGTTCTCATTGTGTGTGTGACGGACGTGAAGAGGCTGTTGTTGTTGTTGTTGTTGTTGTTGTTGTTGTTGTTTTTATTTATTCACCTTCTGCTCCTCCAGAGTCTGAGCTGCATGTTCAGCTTTGATCTTTTCTGGAAAATGATCTAGAAAGAAAAACAACAACCTAATTATCATCAATAGCACAATCTCCTCAGATCAGTCAAATGTTCTGTTTATTGTTATTATCATTAACTTAGTTTATTAACGTTTAAACTACTTTCTTGTTTGTGTGTGTCATCCACCGTCTTGGTTTTGTGTCCTACGGGCACGTAAATGTAAATTCTTTAGAATAACAGATTAAAACCAAAACCTTCACTCAGGAGCAAAACTTTTTCTTTACACGTAGCAATAATAATGTGACATTTATTGTGATACTTATCAATATTCAACGGTATGAACGTTTGTTTTTACAGTGCATGTCAATATTTAGGCACCTTAAATTCATTAAACTATAAAGTTTAATTGCCTCTCCATCGACCAATCAACCAACTGGATTTCTACCCTTCCATGTTAAACTGTAACATCACCACTTGACCAGGGAATCAAACCGAGGATTGTTTGTCAGCATCAGAAACTTTCCCAAAGTTGGCATCAAACATCTGCGTTCAGTTTTGTTGTCTAGTTTTGGACTGAACTTGTTCAGGCGGAGTTCTGTTGCATCTGCTTGTATTCAGTCCAGTATTTATAGGAGTGGCGCCTGTATTTGAAAGATTTGAATTGACCCGACCAAGTTTTTAAGTTCAGGTTCCCAGAGCCCAATAAAGAAGAGTTTCAAACCACAGCCTTCACTCAGGAGGAAGCCGGTCTTGTTTTACAGTGCATGTGTTGTAAAGTAATCCCGTTCAGCAGCTCGTCGATCCTCTGTTGGATTGTTTCAGGTTGTGTTGACACTGTGTCGCACCGTGTTGACCACAGACTTTATATAATACTTAGTGTTGACTCAGCTCTGTTTGTGCTGAACTGTAGTAACTGTAGTTTTACTTCCATATTCTTAATTTCATGTAAAGGTCATCGGGTGGTTGATGATTGTTTAAAACAGCATTTGACTCTAAAACCCAAAGATATTAAATTTACTTTAACCTTCTACATAACAGACAAAAGCTGCAAATCCTTACGTTTCAGAAGCGGGAATGTTTTGGCTTTTGTGCAAGAATCGAACTAACCCTGGATTATTTTGGGGGTTGATCCTGATAATGATCTTGGCTGTAATTATCTTTAATATAAAAATATATATATATATATATTGTTGGTCCATTTGTAGTGGTGAGGATGAGCTTATTCTCTGTCTCCCTGTGCATGGGACTGTTAATGAAAATCAGCAGTTAATTATGAAGTGAACAGATGAATAGTTGCAGTAAAGACGAAGTAAAGATCCTAAGATAATTTCCCCGTGAGGAGGAATATTGATGTTGTGTTGTTTTTAGAAAGTTGACAGTTTCCTCCAGCAACTTCCCCCAACAGGCAACAACTTTCTGAGGAACGTTGCTGCAACAACCTTCTGAGGAACGTTGCTGCAACAACCTTCTGAGGAACGTTGCTGCAACAACCTTCTGAGGAACGTTGCTGCAACAACCTTCTGAGGAACGTTGCTGCAACAACCTTCTGAGGAACGTTGCTGCAACAACTTTCTGAGGAACGTTGTTGCTGCAACAACTTTCTGAGGAACGTTGTTGCAGCAACAACTTTCTGAAGAACGTTGCTGCAACAACTTTCTCAGACTTAAATATACAACTCTAAAATACAGGCAGCAGTTTCTTGCTTTTTTTAAACATTATATTTAGCCTCTTTTTTCCCATTTGTGTCTCCAGAGGATTTGATATGAGGTAATTCACCTAAAATGATCCCTAATTGCAGAGCATGGCAACAAGCTTCATATTGTGTGATCATCAGAATCTCTCTGCCTAAAAAAAGCTTCCGTAGGAAACCTGTAGTTTGTGGCTTTATGCTCCTGTCAGAGGGGAGAGCACGTTGTCTTAATCTAATGGGCCATACGTGTCTGTGCATAACTCTGTGTGATTAAATAGCCAAAGGAAATCATTATTTCAGCCAGTTGCATGTCCCTATTTCACAGCTGGAAGGAAACGCTGGAGAAGAGGCCCTTGATTAAAGTAAATACACAAAGAGAGAGGGCTCCTGAGGAGATGAGCAGAATCTCCTCTTTTACCGGGAATCTGAGGTCTGGAGAACAATCGACCGTCTCTCACCCACTGACTCCACCTCTCCTGCAGTGTGTGTGTGTGTGTGTGTGTGTGTGTGTGTGTGTGTGTGTGTGTGTGTGTGTGTGTGTGTGTGTGTGTGTGTGTGTGTGTGTGTGTGTGTGTGTGTGTGTGTGTGTGTGTGTGTGTGTGTGTGTGTGTGTGTGTGTGTGTGTGTGTGTAAATCTTTCTTATTCCAAACAAAGTGAAGTTGATGTGCTGAAGCTCTTTCAGAGACAGAAGGTCAGAGGAGGAGGGAGAAAGAGAGAAGACTCGGGTGTGGCTGCTCTGGTAATGACCGGTTTGCATTCAAACTGGTGTTTACCGATTCAGCCCGGTTCATTCACACACAAACACAAAGACGCGTGATGCATTAAAACACACGTCATGCAAATTCAGGCCCGTAGAACCTGGAACCACCTCAGTGAACTCGCTGTGTGTGTGTGGTAGTTTGTCTTTTGAGAAGGTAAACACCGTCGGGCTGACAGCTAAAAGCAAACTGGGAAGGTTTCAAGGATTCCTTCTCTACAATCCATTTTGCCGTACGGTGTCATACAACCGGGCCACGTTTCCTTATCAGTGACGGCCTCTTTACGAGCTTCTGGCACGGCTCCTGAGGATAAGGGTGGTGAAAGACGGAGGCAGTCGGTCGAGGTTGGGCTCTTGACTTTGTCTCTTACTTGTGTGGTGAACTGAAATGTGAGTCCTTAGATTTATTGCCGTTGTAGAGTGAGGCAGCCTTTTTTTACAAAGTTGCCAAGCAGCTTAAAGTTTGATATTCTCCCCCCCCCGTGTCCTTTTTTTCTGTCAGCAGGAAATTTATACATTTTTATTGACATTTTCAAGTATTTCTCAGGGTGTAATTCATGAAACCTGATGGAAAAACAAATCCAGGCATATTTAGGGGAACTTATATCTATGAGTGTTTGTGTGATTTGTTGTGGGCCCTGGCAGAGGGCAGGGTTTTTAAAACGTTCTAATAATTCCATTTCCTCTGAGACGTGCACGGTCCAAATTGGTGTGATTTATTCTCGCGTTTCCCATAGAATCAATTCAATCAATTGCGTTAACAGGGGGTACACACTCACATGAAAGTCACTCTTGCACAAACCAATTCTGCGTGACAGGTACAGTGCACAGGCTAAAGAGTGATAGATAAGTTATCGTGTGGAAAGAACTGCTCGTCACGTCTGCAGCGGAAATCATGAGGATCTGACTCTCTGATAGATGGCACGAACATGCGGTTGCGCTGTGGTCTAAGCTAGAGATCTCTTAAGCTCTCTTAAGCTATTATGAGTCATTATGAAACTGTGGCGGACAAATTTGAATATGGTGGGCCATCACAGTCTAATAGTTACTAGGGAAACACTGTGTTCAAGACAACGTTTATAAAGAGGGGACCAGCGCTCTGCACGGCTGGGACCCATCAACGTATCCATGACAGCGGCAACTGATCCTGCAGCAGGTCTTTTATTTGCAAAAGGCTCAATTACTGCAGGTCACTTTTACAGCTTCAGAAAGAGAAGCGGCAACCAGCGTCGTCACAGACCGAAAACAAACAGCTCGTGCCAAACAGGCAGGTTTAGCGTGTTTTTTAAGATGTGCAGCATTGAATGTGTCGAGGTCAGCGTAACAGTCTGCTAAAACGTGGAGGTTGTTATCACCCAGAGTTTGTATTTAAAGACGAGATTACCTAAGATACCAGGTCTAACAGAGACGTGAGCTGAAGCTCTGAGCAGAGGAAACGGAGACTTCCTGCCTCCCACCATGCGGATGAGAACCTGCCAGCCTTGCATCTGAACACGCACTCCATTAGACGAATTCTTGTTTTGACTTTTTTGACACTTTCTCATTCTTTCACTGCATGTTTTTCTCCTCTTTCCTCAACCGTTTTTTTTAACTTGTTGGCTTAATCAAGTCCTTGTCCTGCAAATCTCCTTCTTAAGCCTCTAAATGTCCCAGTTTCTGTTTTCGATTTCTATTCACACACCCTTGGAAGAAGATTGGGTCACTGAGGATCCCTCCCTGTGCGTGGTGTGCGTGGTGTGCGTGGTGTGTGTGTGTGTGTGTGTGTGTGTGGTGTGCATGGTGTGTGGTGTGTGTGTGTGTGTGTGTGTGTGGTGTGCATGTTTGGATTGAGATTGAGTTACATAGCTGACTGTGTAATTGTGAGGTGTGTCTCTGCTGTAGGGAGCCGCTCTGCTGTCTCCATTGTTGTGTGTGTGTGTGTGTGTGTGTGTGTGTGTGATCGAGCTGAGCTGGCGTTCGCAAAAGAAAAAAGCAGAAAGTGTGAAGGGAGTGCTGTTGACTCACAACGCACCATGTGGCCCGTCCATGTTGACGGTCAACGGAGGATTGATGCCTGTGGTTGGAAACATTTAAACGCGCGTGTCTCGAAGTGAAGGCTGAGATCCGCTCTGAGACGTGGTGGCTTTTATAACGACGGCGTTCCCTCATGAAGCCTTGTGTGTCCCTGTCGTGACTTGTAGTGACCTGTCGCTATTTGTCATTCAGCTTGGTAACAATAAGTAAAATAGCTGCTGTTGCTGCTAATCAAGATTTTCTGGTTCATGCAGAATAGAATTCTTGAACCAGTCAGCCTTTTAATGTAGATATATATTCTGCTTGAGGGAAATCTATTTATTTACATATGGAAAATAAAACAAAAACTTACAGAAGGCTGCGTGTGTTTACTCGTCAGCTGTCAGGCCTGTGATGGTCCGAATAGATAATTGATTAATGGATGTATCGGCTAATTCTAACCTTTAACTCCGTGCTATTGTTGTTTTAGCCTGATGACAAAATAAACCGAATTTGGTTGGTGTGCTTGCTGCATGGCTATAATCGGTTTATGTTGAAATGAAAACTATTTCACAGAGTAAACGATGTAGGAGAGACTTTATTCTCTTAATTCAACTTGTAAATATTCAGTTGCATTTGTGTTTTTTCTTTTTTATTAAAAATGTATTAAAGCCTGGGTTGGTTATTTAATTCTGAAACCCTTTTTTATCGTATTTTTTTTTTAAACCCTCTTCACGTCCCGATAGCATCAATAGAGACAGTCTACTGAGACGTTCACCGCTGAAACAGATAAGATGGTCAGAAGTTAGCGAGCGGGTCACAGAAAAGTCATCTTCCCACAGTTTACAGTGCACGTTCGTGTGTTTTGGGGGCGTTGCCTTAACAAGAGGGCCGATATGAGGGGGTGGGATGTATCACACTTTAATTAATCGTGGATTCATGCATGAAGTTTGTAGTTTTAATGTAATCATTCATTCCATCCACAGATTGAAGACGCTACTCCAACGCCTCGGACTTCGAACTGGATCCCTCCGGTCTTCACCCGTCCAGCGGATGGCATGCCGATCCCCAACTCACCTGATAGGGCGAGTCTGAATGGCGCCCTAGTCCTTCGCCACCGCTCACCGTCTGCAACGCCGCTCTACCCCTCCTCCGCCCCAGCTCCTCTCTGATCGCACGTCCACCCCATATCTCAACATGGATACACTGACCGATGACGAAGAGGGATGCTACCGAGACCGCAACGTCACTTTTTTCTATGAGAAGAGCGGCAAGAACATCAGCGCACACTGGCGCGATCGTGACTATGTGATCGTCTCTATGGGAATGGCGGTCTGCTTCATTGTGATCTTTTCCAACCTTCTGGTCATTGGGGCCATTTTAAAAAACAGACGCTTTCACTTTCCCATCTACTACCTGTTGGGAAATCTGGCTTTGTCAGACCTCTTCTCAGGTACCGTCCTTTTACTTATTATTATTATTATTATTATGACTGCTAGTTCTATTTAAACTGCATTTGAACACGTTGAGAAGTTTTAGTGCTGCCACAGTTCAGTCAGAACACAGCACTGTGACAGAGGCACTGGAGGTTTAACCCTCTCCACCACCTTTTGTGAACTCAAGACTTTTAAACCCATTCAAGCATCAAAACAATTCACTCACATCTAAAAGGGTTTTTTCACTTGGGATTTGAAGAATTTCTAAAATCATGTTTCATTCTTTCAGCTTTAAGGCCAAATTATCTCTTTACACGAGGCTCTAGGTCAATTCTGATGCTCAGCAAAGACAAAGCTGAGATTGACGCCTAAGAAAATAATAGAAAACCCGTGGGAATCAACGACACATGTGGATATCATAAAAGTTAAAGAAGATAATTGAGAAAATGCCTTAGACCTCTTATTAACTGCAGACTCGCATATGAAACATCTAGAAACAGTTTTTTTGTTTCTGCACTTTCTGACTCCATACTGTGGTAACGTTTTACAGTGAGGCTGCTTTTTAAATCAGGCCTCAGGGCTTTTTATAATACATTCCTAATAAAGGTGTTTAGTGATAGAGGACTTGTTGAAATGTTGTTTGACAGACACAGGAAAGTATGAACCTCCCTATGTTATAAATACTTCCTCTGTGAGACGTTTATGAGTGTGGATGCTTTGAATTATCACGGCGAAATGACGCAAGTCACGATGCTGCAGATATGTGGGTTTAGAAAACAGCGAGTGTTTTGAGTCACACCATCTTCCACTGGGGGGGTGGTTGTGTGTGTGTGTGTGTGTGTGTGTGTGTGTGTGTGCGTGTGCGTGTGCGCGTGTGTGCGCGAGTGAAGGTCAGGTCCTGTTTAGAGGGAAACACAGTTTTAATACTAAATAAATATTATATTCATAACCTGCACAATGTATATTATATCCTATACAGTATAAATATATATTGTTATAACTATATTGGCACTTGGAACTACTTTTTCTGGTTTCTTCATTATTAAATTAGTGAAGCAGCAAATTCTGTTACTTCTCTTAAGATGCAGATTGTAAGCGAAGCAACATAAAAACCAGATGTTGGTTAAGATAAAGATATTTATTGTGAGGAGGTTAAATGAGGAGAGGAAACAGGGCGAGTGGATGCTGTTTTTTAAATCAAACAAATAAATTGAACAAAGAAAAACAGAGTTACATTTATCTAAGTTTAAAAAAAAAACTAAAAAAACAAGCTGCCTCTTCTTTCAGCAAACTCTAGGTGTCACCAAACAATGTTATCATCCAAAAGATTAACAATCTCTCATCTCGAATGGCAAACAAAGAAGCCCACTGGCCAGCTGGGAAAGGACCCGGCTCCGAACGTCTTGCACTCTTGATTTATCCAGAAAACTTCCGATAGCCAGTCAGCTGTTATTTAATGACTTGCATTAAAAAGGCGAGAGGCCCAAACGCAGAGGAAAAGGTTTATGTTGCAAGGACTTGTCGCTCTGTGTAAGATTTCTCTGTAATGGAGTCGTCCCTCTTCTCCTCGCAGGTATCTCCTACCTCCACCTGATGTTTCACACTGGTCCCTGGACCATCAAACTGTCCAAGTACCAGTGGTTTGTGCGACAGGGGCTGATCGACACCAGTCTGACGGCCTCGGTCCTCAACCTGCTGGCCGTGGCCGTGGAGCGTCACCAAACCATCTTCAACATGCAGCTGCACAGCAAGATGAGCAAGCGGCGGGTCTTCATCATCATGGTGTTCATATGGCTGGTGGCGATAATCATGGGCCTGGTCCCCACCATGGGCTGGCACTGCCTCTGCGACCTGCCCAACTGCTCCACCATGGCGCCGCTGTACAGCCGCAGCTACCTGGTCTTCTGGGGCGTCCTCAATCTCCTGACCTTCTCCATCATGGTGGCCGTCTACACCCGCATCTTTCTCTACGTCAGGCACAAGAGCAAGCAGATGTCACAGCACACGTCCCAGATGAGACACCGAGAGACGGTGTTCAACCTGATGAAGACCGTCTCCATGATCCTGGGTGAGGGACACGCACACACACACGCACGCACACACGCACACACACTGCATGCACACATCAAGGAGTTGGTGGTAAAAAGGAAAGTTACCAAAACTGACGTCAAGAATTTCTAATCAACCAAACTTCTGGGAAATTCTAATCAGCCGTTATTTCTTTCTACTCCTTCAGTACGTTTGAAATGACAACATCTGTTTTCTCTGCTGTCAACTGTCAGACTGTGTTTTCAATCTGTGTGGGGACACAGTTTCCTGTTTAAGTAAACAAACTGAAAAAGGGAAATGTTAGTCATGAATTTTCTTTGTTAGTCAGTAAAAATGTGAAAAATGAATGGAATTCCGTAGAGCTCGGGGGGGTGGGGGATTTAAAAAATGTGTTGGAAAAAGTTAGAAAAACATCTTCATTCATTGACTCTGACTGAGTTAATGTGTCTCAGTGGTGCATGGAAATACCAGCAGAGCTCTCTCCCCCTTTAAAACCTGCAAGAGATGCACAAACAAAACTAGAATGGTGCTCAGTAGAGTGCATTCCTCCCCCAGGACCCAGCAGTAACTTTAATCAAGCCTCCCTAAAGTTCACACGTTCCCAGATATCAGTTCACTCAATGTGCCTGATGGTTTTGTTTTTTTGGTCTTCTACGATTCATGAACCATGAATAATTCCCCTGGAAATCAACGTCAACATTTAATGGGTTCTATCTTGGCCCATGTTCCATCCTTCCACCCAGTTTAGTTGAATTCTGGCCAGTGGGTTTTCAGGTTTATTGTCACTGTGCATCTTTCTAACACAATAAAATGTTGTTTGGCAGCAGTCCACTTGAAAGCATATATTTTTAAAATGAATAATTGGCCCAATCTTGCTGACAAACAAACACGTGTCTGTTTACGTCCTTGGTGGAGTAAGAAAACACAAATACAAGCAAAAACCTAAATCAAGAAAATCCTTTTTTATGTATCATATAAACAAAAGGTTTCATATCTGCGAGCAGTGAATGTCAACACTCATGTGTTTGTGAAAGGCTCCTATCGGCAGATTTTTATCGGCCAACTGATAAATAATAGAGAAAACATTTCGGGTCCAGTGTGATGCTTCTTGTACATTTTATTCATTTTGCTCATTTCACAAGAGATTCGAGCGACTTCCAGGGAAATCCTCCCTTGAATCTTCCCAGAATAAATCTGCAGAAAATACCCAGAGCCTCCTCCTCCTCCTCCACCTCCTCCACCTCTGACTGACTCCACCGCCGTTCAGGCTCCTCTCAGCTTGTCTTTACTTGTTCAACTCCCCCAACACACATTCGCTGCTTCCCTCTTTCTCCCACCGATTCCTCATTGTTTGCCGAACTGGCCGTTCTCTCCTCTCTCCTCTTCTTCCCGGCCTCCTCTGCTGCTGCTGCACTCGCATTTTGAACTTTTGATTAAATTCCTCAACAGTTTTTTAAAATGTTACACGTCTTTCTGCCGTCGCTCAGCAGCCAGGGTTCAGCACCTCCGGCATGTGAGGAGGGTGAGGAGAAGCGTGAGCATGTCCTGACAGGGAGCTGCATAGTTGTGTTACTGTGACAGAAAACAGCTCCTCTCCTGTAGGAGTAAGACACCACACAGCGGGTGTGGAGTCATGTACTTGTATGGTTGTGAGGACCAGCTTGACGGTTTGACCTTGAGCGCACGGGACATTTTAGCAAAGAGGGAACATTTTGTCCGATAACCACGTCTTCAAATTGCTATTTTGGTGTAAAGACTAGAAGTTAAACGTGAAAGCAACAGTTAAATATTGGGTCCGGAGCTAAGGAACGCACACGTGTGTGTGTGTGTGTGTGTGTGTGTGTGTGTGTGTGTGTGTGTGTGTGTGTGTGTGTGTGTGTGTGTGTGTGTGTGTGTGTGTGTGTGTGTGTGTGTGTGTGTGTGTGTGTGTGTGTGTGTGTGTGTGTGTGTGTGTGTGTGTGTGTGTGTGTTATCACAGTATCGTCACATCTCCATCTTTTAGCTTCAGCTTCCACATGCTCGTACCTATGCTGGACCTGCTGAGAATGTGTGTACATAATGAATTCCTCTGCTGCCTAATACGGTATTATCATAATGGAACATGATCATACAGACTATACTCAGTCCACATGCATGTGTGACTGTGTGTTCTTGTGTACTTGTACTTGTATATCTTTGTGAGGACCATTTTGAGCCTATAGACCTTGCAGGGTGAGGACATTGTGGTTTTTCCTCATGGTTAGTGTTGGTATTAGGTCAGTGTAAGGGTTGAGCATGTGAGCTACAGCCACACTGCTATGTTTTGATTTGATCACATGACCCCTATCCCTATCCCTTGGCTGCCAGTGCACGACACAGGAATCCAGTAAAAGTGTTGTTGTCTTCGCTCACAGCTGCAGTGCAGTTAAATCCTTGATTTTACAATGATACAACTGTTAGCATGTGTGAAGCTGTTATTCGAGCGATCTGCGACAGTTCCCGTTAACGCCGACACGCACATGCCCAGGAAACATTAGTGGTCATGTGATATGCGCGTTAGTGTAGACAAGGATTAAGATAATGCTTGTGTGGACAGAGATTGTCAGTGTGGATGTTGCCTTAGTTGTGTGTGTGTGTGTGTGTGTGTGTGTGTGTGTGTGTGTGTGTGTGTGTGTGTGTGTGTGTGTGTGTGTGTGTGTGTGTGTGTGTGTGTGTGTGTGTGTGTGTGTGTGTGTGTGTGTGTGTGTGTGTGTGTGTGTGTGTGCGCACAGGCACATTGTCTTCAGAGGAATTTACAGTACATTCCCTCTCTCTCTGTTGCCTATCCCCCCCCCCCCCCCCCCCCCCCCTTACTTCTCCACATTCTTTACAACTCTGTTCATTTTCTTTCCTCTCCTTCTTTATCTGTGAAACTCCTTCAACTTTTCTCGTTGATTTCCAGTGTTATCACCAGTCTTGTAATGACCTTATGTGCCCTCCATGACGCTCCTCCCATCCTCCCTCTCCAGGCTGTTTTGTGATCTGCTGGACGCCCGGCCTGGTGGTGCTGCTGCTCGACGGCTTGGGCTGCGATAAGTGTGAGGTGCTGCGCTTCGAGAAGTACTTCCTGGTGCTGGCCGAGTGCAACTCCTTCGTCAACCCCATCATCTACTGCTTCAGGGACAAGGACATGCGGAGGACCTTCAAGGAGATCCTGTGCTTCCCGTGTCGGCGTGGCAGGAATCCCCAGGACGCCGCTGGGACTCACTTTAACACCCTGGACCACGAGGTACTGTCTGAGAGCACCGGAGTCGACGACAACAATCACAAACAAAGCAACTCTCGCTGTGGACTGTAAATAATAAACCCTTGAAACCACGCTGACTGTAGACAGAGGTTATCCAATCACCACGTACAGTACGAGCGTGACAACCAAACAGTTTGAACGACACAACGACAACCAGGCCGACTTGACAACTTAATATTCTGCTTAAGTGTTGCTCGTAATATTTTACAGTGTAACGCAAAAATATATATTTTTATAATATAATCAGATTTATGAAAACAAAATCAGGTGCAAATCAGATTCTGTAAACAGATTTACAAACTCAGCAGGTCTTTCTTTAAAGTTCAGTTCCCTTGAGTGGGTTTATTTAATATTTTTACAATGAGAAGTTGGTAGAGACCAAAAACAGAGATAAAAGACCTCACTTTTTATTTGGTACAAGCTAGATGTGTAAATAAGCAGCCGTTTGCTAATAAGTTCCTCGTATCAGCTGGAAAGTTTAAGATTCAAAACTTGTGTTTGCTTCACAAGACGTCAAAAGAGTCAGTTATCGTATCGTTTAGAGAAAACCACCCAATCAGAGGCTGATTTCCTCCTCGTCTTATTGTCTGGTGGAGTATCTCATTTATTCCTAAGTTGCAGTAGTCAGCGTGTTTTTTTGCAGATGGAAAAGCAACAACATTTAGCTGATAAATCTCCAAAAAATAAGTTCAAACCAAACATTCCTCTTTTTTCGTTAACAAAAAAATGTATGAACCTAGAAAAATATCCAAAAAGCTTTCACCTGGTTATATAATCAACAACAAGCTGATCCACTGCTGACGACATATTAAAGTCAAATGTCTGGTTTGTATATTATAGTAAAATGTTGATTCTCCTTTCCATTTTTGTGCTTGAGCAAATATAAACCACCGCACTTCTGCTTTTTGTCTCCTCTGTTCGGTGAACGGCTTTTCCGAGAATCTGACAATGCTCAGAACAAAACCTCAAACCAACGTCCCGCAGTGTCACTGTGTGGCACATGTGAGGAAGTCACATGGGCAACAAACAAGTGCAGTTTGACAGCGCTGCCTGGAGAACGAACCACACGAGCTGCACAGCACTCTGTCAACGTTCTGCCACATTCATTAATCAACGATTCATGCAGAAGCAGAGAAACACACAGTTTGACAGTTTGCAGAGGGGAACTCCGGGTAATCTCCCGCTGCACATGGGCTCACTCCGACATTATCCAGTTCTCACAGACCGCTCCTCTGGATGATCTCAGGAGATTATCTGGAGTTCGGTGCATGTCCGATAGCAGCTTATGCAGCTCTTAAAGAGTTCTCAAATACTGCGAAGAAGACTTTAACACACTTTAAATAGTTAATAAACACTCATAACTAAAAGGACGCCTCTGGAGAGCGCATATTTTCTAAGTCTAATGTTCTATCTCGCCACGTTAAATATTTGTTTCCTGGATTGGCCCCATTCCACAATGTAACCTAACCTGCTTAGCGGAGGTAATGACTTACACGATGATAAAGTCATGTGGACAGGAGGTAGGACTGCGTAGTGTCACAGTGGTGATGCAGCATTTACACGTACATTGAGCCCCCCCCGAGAACAGAGAGTCTGCAAACTCAATTCTGCTTTCTCAGTTCAGTATTTTCAGTTCCAGTCACGTACACAGCTGCAGACACGTCGCCTCTCAGCGAAACCGTTGATGAACAATGTGAAGGAGATCAGATCCTCTTATCATCGATTTCTGATGATATCAACAAGGTGATATAGAGACAAAGGCCCAACCCCAACATCTATGACTCGCTGGTTCTGAACGTTGAAACTGGGACTGAATTAAAGCCGTATTCAGACTGATTAAACTATATTTGAGATTCTGAATGTTATATCTGCTCAGAGCACTGGGTGGGACATTGGGGACCAACTAGTTTTGTTTTTGTGGAGAAACTGAACCTCTGGGCCGAAACAAATGTATTGATTTGTTTGCTTTGGTTCACACGAGGACACAATACTAACCCCCCCCCCCCCTCACTCAGTTGTGCTCGTGTGCCCTCGCTCAGCGTTGCCTTGTGGGCTCTCCACCTCTTTTGCTCTACGCAGCAGAATGAGCCACAGTTTCAGCCACTAGCTGGAGTTCTTCGGCTGCTGCTTCAGGAGCATTTCCCCACAAAATGTACGTTTTGTGTGCAAATCGTCCGTGTCTGCCCTTGTTTGTGCTCCCATCCAGAACTGAGGCATGCATGTAACTTGAATGACCGCATACCTCCGACAAGGCTCAACACACTCACACATATCATATTCTATGTGTGATTTTTCAGAATCTGTGGGTGAGGGACAATGCTCAGCAGTTTACTGGTTTACGTTTCTTGCTTGATCAATCAGCAGGATTTGGTAGCTTATCTGCATTCATATACAGATTAGCCAAATGGTCACGTGGACCTGAAACACCTACAAAGAGCATCGCCGTCTGTAAACAGTACCTGTCTTGTCCCATCCTTCCTCTAAGGTTTGTGGAAATCGGCTTAGTTGTGTTTGCCAAATCCTGCTGAAATCACGACCTTGTCAGAGGCGAACAAAGGTTTTGTGTGTGCGGATCCTCGTTTGTACTCTAAACGTGGCACGTTTACAGATTCCCTACACACATTATGTGCATTCACTCAGGCGGGATGTTTTTTGTGTTTGTGTCTCTGTCAAACTCACATCTCATAAAACAAGGCCTTTAATCGCTCGCACTGCCTCGTTCTATAATCAGGTTTCATCCCACGTTGCCTCATGCAGTCGTTTACACAGGGTTTTGTACTAAGCGCGGGATTTGTGTGTTCTCTCTGCTGCAGTTTGCTCATGTGCGCGTGTGTGTTCGAGTTGTACAGTGTTTTAAACCAGTCCAGATGTGCGCTGGTGGTTAGAGTGGAACATGCTGCTTGCCACATTTCCTCTGACTTGTGGCTCTGGCATGCGTGTATGTTGGAGACACACACACACACACACACACACACACGCACACACACGCACACACACGCACACACACGCACACGCACGCACGCACACACGCACGCACCCATGCAGCCTGTTACTGTCCCTAACAGGAAGTGCAGTCACGAGTGTGTGGTTTTGTGTGTTCACGTGTATGTTTGAGAAGACGTTTAACATTTTCATTTGTCAGAAGCGGTGGATTAAAAGTTAACACATTTATGAATCATGTCAGATTAATAACTCTTAAGTACTCTGGAGGGGAATCTCATCACAGGGAGCTTTTAAAGGGAAATCACTATATTCAAAGAACTATATTCTTTATTCAGATAAATCAACATGTGGATACTTACTTTTATATCATAGGCCTTTAACTGTTGGTATTGTTTTTACAGTTCAGGAGCATCTTCATATTATCCCGTGTTTTTATTTTTGTACAAACATTGTTCAAACTCGTCTGAATAAATGCATCAATGTGCCAACAGCTGTGACGTGTCTGGTCGTGTGTGTCCGCCGCTTTTGTATCTTTTTGCCACTAACAAAACACAACTAACCCATTTTCTCATCTTTCTTCCTTTGCCACTTGCTGTTCCTCTCCTCTGCTGCTGCTTCACCTTCGCCTCATTCCAACCTCGGCCTCACTCTCTCCATCTGTCTCCCCACATCTTGTCTGTAGACCTATAGGTCTCGTTCTGAGATGCCGATACAGAGGGGCAACGGGACGCGTCTCATCCAGAAAGGCTCGGAAGACGCACCTACCTCCTCGGACAACTGGAGTTAAACTTAAACAACGGTGAACTTTCAACAGAGAGAGAGAGAGAGCGAGAGAGAGAGAGAGAGAGAGAGAGAGAGAGAGAGGACGTGTACCAGCAAATCTGCCGATCTGTGTGTGCTCACATAAACAAACCTCAAAGTCTGTTCGTCCTCAGTCGACAGGCTGTTTATTCTGTGTATTGGATCTTTACGTCTGCTGGCGGAGAAGACTTGTTTGGTTAATGTCTTTGTTAAAGACAAAAGAAAATGGATCAGCTTTCTAATATCAGACGTTTGAAGCGAGTGGCTCATTCCTGCTCTCGTTGCTGAAGCTTTTACACAACATGGGGGAAACTGACATTTCCTGTTTGGACGTAAACAACCTGCCAGGTTCCCCCCCCCCCCCCCCCCCCCCCCCCCCCCCCGACCGGACGGCGGTAGAAGACGACGCTAACATCCGCTGAACAACTGGAACATGTCGGCACAGAAGAAACATCTCACAGCAGAAGAATGTGGAGTTACAAGGCCAGCTGCAGGCGGCGTCATGTTTAATGTCAGTTACCAGTTTATTAGGTACACCTGACTAAAACTCCTGCAGTCCTGCCCCGGCGCTGGCGACGCCCAGTGGTTGGAGACGTTTGTTTTTTGTGCTGTCCCACCGTCCAAGTCTTGTGTGAACATGATATTTCAAGACCGCCCTGAGGATCAACTGGTGTAGATGTTGGTGGTCACAGGTCAAGGTCACTGTGACCTCACAAAACCATTTTCTTTTTGCCTTGTGAACACAATATCGTAATAAAGCCTTGAGAGAATCTTGTAAAATTGTACACAAACATTCACTTTGACTCACAGAATAACTGATTAGGTTTGGATGCTCAAAGGTCAAAGGTCAGGGCCTCACCAAACATGTTTTTTTCCGAGGGGATTTCTTCATATTGTCCCCAGTTGTCACTTGGACTCGAAGGTGAACTGATCAGGTTTCAGTGGTGAAAGTTAACACCTGGAGCTGCACTGGTTGGCGGAGACATAACCAATCATTTTAGTGGTAAATATTTAAAGGTGATGTTGGTTCATCTTTATCATAATTTTGGCGGCTGCAGTTTGTGTTGCTGCGTTGCACAGGGAGGTGTTTTTTAGTTGTCCTGCCCTCGTTGATTTAAAGGGAGTTAATCTATAATCTATTCTATCTATAATTGATAGAAATCCCACTGCAGTATAATGCAATAAATGAACTTCAGTCTCCAGAACGATTACACGGTTATAAAGTTAATACAAACTAAATCTGACCTTTGTAACCTTCGTGCAGGAGAATTTATCTGTTTGCTTATAAACTGAAACCGGAGTGTGTGTATAGAATCAGTGGAAATCAGGTTTCATGTGCACAAAGTCACTGAGGCTCATAGAAGAGATGCTCTATATACACAGTACTTTTATAAAGGGGATTTTATAAAGGGAGTTAACAGGCGGATTTGTTAACGGTTGATTAAAGCCTTGACTTCACTTTCTCATAGTGTCATAGAACATGTGGGTTTCCAGGTTGTGTAGCTTGCTCAGTGTTTCCAACCAAACCTCCTACATTCGTGCAGGAAAACCCGTCTTAACAAAGAACATAATATCTACTGCTGCTCTTGTTTTAATCTAGAAAATGTTCCAATCGCCTTTTTAAGACCTTGTTTCTCTCGGTCGGTCTGACTTCAGGCCCGAGTTCTGCTTCGTCCAAATTGGATTTTCTTTGTTTTGCGAAAGTAAACTATCAGCAGTGGCATTAATGTTATTACATAAACTGCATTATTCAGTTTCATTGTTAAAACTGTTAAATTGAAGACCTCTAAAAGTTAGTTAAAGAATTATGAAAATGTACAGCCTGGAAACAAAACATATTCACGTTTTATAACAAATCTAAGAGCATCATAACATGATTTGTCTTGTAAAGTTTAAACTTGTCTTTTTCAGAAAGTGGTTCCTGGAGCCCACTGGTCATTTCTTCTCTAACAAATCAGATAAATCTTCTCTGTCTTATGATTTCTGGCTTAATTGTAATTTAAGAGTTTGGCACTTATGTTGGTTTTACCCTCAAAAAAAGGGGGAGAGACAAATCTCCTGATGTTATTATCAATGATTTATTTTTTTAATTTTACTTTAGATTTTACTCTGTCGAATGAGATTGTGTTTGTGCCATTTATACACAATGTGTTTATAAACTGTTCCGTCCTCACATTTTTATTGTAGTGTTTTCGCTCTGTCCTGTAAATCGCCTCTGAGCTGGAATGACACAAAACGCCTTTGTTAAATGTTTGTGATGTAAAACTGTATTTATGCTCATTCTGTGGATATTTTCTGCACTTAAACAGATTAACACCTTTTTAAAGGAAAAACTTTTTTTTTTAATTTTTCATTTACCAGCTACAATCATTTCCTTTTTGTAACGTACGACTGAGTAAACAGCAGCGATGTGACGCTTCACGTTAAAATGTGCTGCAGCTGATTAATGTCGCGTAAACTGACAAATTTTAGATGTTGATGTTGTGTTTCAGTTTCCTGTGTCTCGTTCATAGACTGATTTATAAAGATGGACGACGCCTCTGCACATCCGCGCTGTTGTAGAAACATGAAGCTAAAACATCCCGAGTGCCAATACACGTCTGTCAATCACAATGTTTAATCCCGTTTATTTTAAATGGTCAACTGATCACCCGCTAACATGGAGGAGAAAGGGTTGGTGACGGATACTGCAACCAGCCACAAGGGGGCGATCAAGATTCACTTTTGAGGAATCCGTCATGTCGTCCATCTTTATTTACAGTCTGTAGTCTCACGCTGCACCGAGACAACCCGACAGTGACGTCATTAAAAAACCTTGAATGTCTCAGACTCTCCTGTCGTCTTTTCTTTCATCTCCAAAACAAAAGTCACGAGTCTCTTCGTCTGAAATTGTCCTTTTGCGTTGATTCCTGTCAAATGAATGGATCTCGTGGAAACCTGAAGTTTATTTTAGACGCTTTCGTGCCACTTTTCTGAACGTTTGCCTCTTTCCTCTCCTCTGTCTTTAACTTCACAGAGGGAGAAACATCTTGACGAGTCCTGAGCTCTTTCTTTTGTTCCTGAGAAAATGCCCTTTTTATCTGCTCTCCCACTTTTGCCAGCCCTCCTCCGTTCCTCTCCTTCTCCTTCTTCGTCGGCGTCTTACTCATGTTACCCAGAGAAAACCTTTGCTTCGGCTCTTTCTTGTCTGTTGGCAGCGAGAATCTCCTCTGGGAAGACTTCCCCTTCCTCAGGTTATCCAAGTTCAGTTTGTTTAGGGACCGAGAACTCTTCTTTTTGCGTTTCTTATCGGGCAGCGCCCCCTTCAGGTCGCTCCAGGCTTTTTCCAGAGGTGATTTCTTCTTCTTTTTCCAGACAAAGGTTGTTTTGGAGGAGGAGCCACCCATCGTCAGCTGACCTGTAACAACAGGATTAAACACGTGATCCACTCTTAACGTGAAGGTTTAGTTCTAAAGAAACTAAACAAATGTTTCATATGACAAATACTTATTATATTTGTAGTTTTAAGTTCTTTCTTTATTAATAATTAAATGACTAAGGATGAGGTTGTTTTATAAACTTTAGTGTTTTATAAAAAAAATTCAAATTGCAATACTTTAAATAAACCAATTAAACATTTGAAAGAAATCAAGTTAATAGTTTTCAAGGTAAAAATAAAAACTTACTGCTGTTAAAGAAAGAGAATATTTTAGAATTTGAATTTTCTAGTTCTAATTAAACCAAGAGTTATCTCTAAAGATAATGTATAATCTCAGAAGGTCACAGGTCTAAATGTGAACACAACACGTAGAGACACAAACACATCTAGGCCTACACACACAAACGCAGTAACACACCTTATCTCTTCCCACGGTCGGTCACAGTTGAACTCAGTTGTCACGACTCCTCTTTGAGCTGGAGTATTAATACAACGTCTCTTTGTGTCGTCTCTTATCTGATGAACCAGATCAAAGCCTCAGTCCAAACCTGCCCCGACTCCAGGAGAAACACCAGATACTGAACTCAGGCCTCCTTCATTTCCGGATTCATCTTCCACTCGTCCACAGGGAGACAACAAACCGGCTGAGTCACATTCTCAGAGACTGAAGCTGCTCCTCTTTGAAAAGCTCCAACAGTGTTTGGCTCCTAAAGTATTCTCTTATGACCCTTGAAAGTATCATGAGTGAGTTAAACAAGATTATTACAATAGAAACTTTGGCGGCCTGGAGAAAAACTTGTATACAGCCAAACTAGAGGGAGCTGTTGGTGCATGTCTATCAACCAGTGCTCAAGGGTTCAGCAATTAGACTGAATCAACTGGTTTCTTTCAGAGTCTGTATTTCCAGTTCAAATCCAATCGAAGCATTTTATTAAAAAGGCTGAAAATGATGTAACTTTGAGAGAAACTTCTGAAGCTTCCGAGCAAAACCTGCATCTGTGTTTTATCAGACTTTAAAACTGTGGATCTGGGCTTGAACAGTAAAGTTTTATCTTTATTTAAAACAATGTTCTCTTAGTGATCAAGTTCAGTTTCAGTCCGAGCACAAAGTAGAAAATGGAGTAAACGTGATACTCTTGATATTCATGAACGGATTATCACGATATTTGAAATCTACAAACATGCAGCATTTACCTCTTTGAAATTACAGTTGTTAGACAGGACAGGAAGTATCAGATACAGTGTTAATGCAATGTGTAATTTATATATATGATTTAATCTGATGTTTTATTTTGTTATAATCATGCAACTATTTCAAAATCACAATCACAGTATATAGAATATAAAACTCTTTAGCCTGGATCCTGTTTGGACCCTTGGATCAACCTGGTGTGTTTTAGTTTACATATGTTTTTAACTCTTTGTGCATTATACCCACAATCCTCTGCTGTTGCAGCTGTGAGGTGAAGTCTGTGCCTTGCTCGAGGGCACCTCCATGTGGAGGAAGTGGACAGAAACAGTTTGTTTCCCCATTTCAAGTTCCTCTCTCCACTGCAAAAACTATCCATCCCCGGAATGAACCTTAAACTGAACGAGGTGTCACGTCATCCCTGATAAACGTGAAGATGAGGATTTTTAATTTCGGTCACATCCTCATTGGTCCACATGTGACGTGTAGGGGGGGCGTGGAGCGGACTGACGACGTGGGTGAGGACATTTATTCTCATTCAGAAATAACAGATTTTATATTTTATTTCCAAGTATGAATGATTTAAAACTAAATGTGTATTTTTCTGTGGCTCAGCCTGGTCATCATTAAATTGTGACTGTGCGTCTGCATCACAGGATCCTCCTCCTTCTCCTCTTCCTCCATCCTCCATCCCTCCTCCATCCTCCCTCCTCCTCCATCCTCCCTCCTCCTTCTCCTCGCATTTCCCCGGTGCTGCCGCCTCTCCTCCTCCGCGCGCTCCTCCTCTGTCCGTGCGCCATGGAGGACTCTCCCGGCGCGATGAAGAGGACCTGCCCGGTGCCGGAGATCAAACCCCTGGACCAGTACGACATCAGCCGGGCCAAGATCTGCGCCAGTGTCCGGTGGCTGCTGTCGAAGTCGTACGGCTCTGCAGGTACACACACCCCGGAGCCTGCTCACATCACAGCCGCTGCTGCTGCCGCTTGGGCGGGGCGCTTAATAATTCACCCCCGGGGCTCGGAGCTGGAGGTTTCTCGGTTTTATTTGGGGATGAAACCTCCAGCATCCAGCCGCTCCTCATCCATCCTCATCCCGGGTGCGCGTGCTCCACCTGCCCGGCCCATGCAGCGTCATTGTTCCCGCACCATGAGGACGATCCTCGGCTAATTACTGACGCGAATGTGCGGCTCGTCCCCCCGGAGGATTCTCCTGATGGTGCGGGATGGAGGAGTCTGTCATCACCGCACTGCAACAAAGAGATCCGCTTCCTCGGGCCTGTGGAGGGATTCTCCATCCAACATCTAACACACACACACACACACACACACACACACACACACACACACACACACACACACACACACACTCTCAATTAATTATAACCAATGTTTGCATCTATAGGTGATGTGTGGTGTAAATGGGTCAGAGCACAGCATAATATTTGTGTCAGTGTTACGCAGGCACGCACGTTGGGCTGCGGCGCGTGGCAGTGAAGTGAAGGTGACACGTGAGACAATGGAGAGTTCTTCTGTGCTGAAAACTGCAAATGCATCAAATTCAATGGGAGGTCAGAGGTCAGAGGTCAACGTGAGAAACAGGCAGGACGGATTCAAGAAAACCTGCAGAAGTTTAAATGTCAAGCAGTTTATTCTCACTGAGATAATTCACTCGTGTGTAGATGTGTGTGTGTGTGTGTGTGTGGAGATGTTATTGTTGTGTCAGATTCTGATCCATGTGTGTGAGTCTCTTCCTTCAGTCTGTGGTTGTGTTGTGTTGGATGACATCACTTCAAAGTCCTCCAGTCAATGGTTATTATCGTTATTGATCAGTTTATTCATCAGTATGATATGGAGTGAAATGAAGAGAGAGAGAGAGAGAGAGAGAGAAATATATTAAGAAAGAAGGAAGGACGGAGTTAAGAAAGAGGAAAGGGAGGAAGGAAAGAAAGAAAGTATTTAAGAAAGAGGAAGGAAAGAAAGAAACAGGAAAGGGAGAAAGGAAGGAAGGAAAGAAAGAAAGAAAGACAGGAAGGAGGGAGGAAAGAGAGAAGGAAATAAATGATGGTTCCTCCCCTTTCAACCAAATGCATCAAAACCTGATTTAAATTTTATTCTAATGATATAAAACCGAGAAAATCCAGTTTGAGATGATGGATGGATGATCTATGAATGATGGATGATGGATGAAGGATGAAGGATGAATGGATGGATGATGTATGAATGATGAATGGATGAAGGATGGATTATGGATGAAGGATGAATGGATGAAGGATGGATGCTGTATGATGGATGAATGATGGATGGATGAAGGATGGATGAAGAATGGATTATGGATGAAGGATGAATGGATGAAGAATGGATTAAGGATGAAGGATGAAGGATGGATGGATGAAGGATGGATGCTGTATGATGGATGAAGGATGATGATATATGGATGGATGGATGCATGATGGATGAGAGGATGATGGATGAATGATGGATGAAGGATGAATGAGAGGATGATGGATGAATGGATGATGTATGATGGATGAAGGATGAAGGATGAATGATGAATGGATGAAGGATGGATGCTGTATGATGGATGAAGGATGATGATATATGGATGGATGGATGCATGATGGATGAGAGGATGATGGATGAATGATGGATGAAGGATGAATGAGAGGATGATGGATGAATGGATGATGTATGATGGATGAAGGATGAAGGATGAAGGATGAATGATGAATGGATGAAGGATGGATGATGTATGATGGATGAAGGATGAAGGATGAATGATGACTGGATGAAGGATGGATGGATGGATGAATGATGGATGAGAGGATGATGGATGCTGTATGAATGATGAATGGATGAAGGATGGATGCTGTATGATGGATGAATGATGAAGGATGGATGCTGTATGATGGCTGAATGATGAATGGATGAAGGATGGATGCTGTATGATGGCTGAATGATGGATGAAGGATGATGAAACAGCAGGTCTGCAGGTTCAGGCTCTGCTGACTCACGCTGTGATGTCACTCTGAAACTCCTCACTAAACCCAGTTTATGTAACGATCCCCGTCGTGTTCTGCTGTCGTGACGGTTCCAGAGTTTCACGTTGTGTTTGTGTCCAGTGGACGAGTCTGAGACACGAGAGGAGAAGACGAGCTGGAGACCTCCTCTCAGCAGGGAGCCTTCCTCGTCTTCATCGCTGTCAACTGGTCAGAGCGGCTGCCTCATACAATTTTAATGGAGGCACAGAGGGGAGAAAGCACTGATTGATTATACTTGACACGAGCAGGGGAGGGGCGGCACAGTGGACAAGTGGGTGGCACTGGAAGGTTCCTGGTTTGAATTCCAGTTCGTCTCAGTGGAGTTCTTCCTCCCACAGTCCGAAGACCAGCGGCTCGGGTTATCTGCAGTAGATTCCATGTTGACTCTGGATGTGAATGTGAGCCTGAATGGTTGTTGGTGTTTGTATGTTGGCCCTGGGATTGGCTGGTGACCCCCCCCCACCCCCACCACTCGCCCAATCTCAGTGGGGGGTCGCCTCCCCCAGATGGTACAGATAATGGATGGTTGGATGAACGGCCAAAAATTAATAACTTCTTCCTGCTTTCTTGCTGTTCGATTTGTCCAAGTCACTAATAAACACAGAGGAATAAATGAACCAATCAGGCTTCTCTGTATCGTAAAACTTTATTTAACCAGGAAATGACGTCACTGAGGATTCGTCCCTGACACGTTCTTCATCCTTCCACCAAGTTTTGAGGTGACGTGTTTAGTCGTCTTTCTTTCATCCTGCAAACTGATTAACAAACAAACTAGGTTAACATCCTAGAACAAAAGAACACAGTTAATCTCATATTGAAATCTAACTTGTAGATGACATCTCAACGGCATCATGATGAAATGGCATAAATACAATAGGCTGTAGAAAGCTATGTGCACGATTGAGTTATATAAAGCCTGCGTATCGACCTCTCTGACGCTTTTTAATCAAGTTGAAATGTCAAACGCTGATTTCCACCTCAGGATTACGAGGCCTGGTCGTTTTCCTCTGTGCGTGAATGTAGAATCTTTGTGTTTCAGACTGACGATCATTTAAAAAGCTTTTCCTCTGGACATTCATCACGGCCCTTTCCAGCGTCCTGTGACATGTTATTGATGAAACACTTCATCAAGTGGCCTAATGGGGAAAGAAAGCAGCACATAATGAGGAACGTTAAGCTCCTGAACATGTGTTTCTATGTGTTGTTGTGACAGGGAGATTTAGACGAGAGGTGGTGTCTTGTTTGTTTCTGGTGATTTTCGGATCATGATCATGAAAGAGATCCATACAAGGTAAAGCTGTTGTGTTGCTCCAGCTGCACAGGCCTGGTTCTGCTGCCTCCAGATGAAATGACACTAAGTGGGTTAGTCCTTCTCTGCAGTCCGGTCTCAGAGCGCCGGCTTTCCATTCCCACCGTTCCCATAGTGACGGCAGTCCTACTTCCTGCCAGCGCTGCCGAGTGTGAACAACGACGACGCTTCAGCCCCTTTAACAGTGTGTGTCACACTGCAGAGGAGTGTGTGCTCACCCTGATGTTTGTGTGGTGACACAGATACACAACGTCTCTCTGGCAGAAGAAAGAAAGGACGAGCAGAGGTGTTCCAGTTTCATTACGAAACTAGAATGAAACTACATCCTACGTGTTCCTTTGAAAACTGAATCATCTGTCGTTACTACAACTGTGTCTGTGGCTGAGGGGGGAGAGCGGTTATCCTCTGAACAGAATGTCAGTGGTTCGATCCCAGTCTTTCCCACTCCGGATGCTGAAGTTTTCTTCGAGCAAGATACTGATAGATCTCATGGATAAAAAGTGCTGCACATAGATGCACTGTGTGAAAACTGTTCTGTGAAGTGCTTTGAGTGGTCGAGTCAAACTGGAAAAGATCGATTTAAATACTGAACTTCTTTTTGACCGGAGTTACAGAGAAGTGAGGAAACGCCCCTTTTTAGTTTGAAAACTCCAGCGGGCAGAAACAGAGATGTTTGGTGACGATGATTCTTCAGACTCTTATCACACCAAAGAAAACCACCAGGAGCTGAGAGGCCAACTGATCCAGATCTATTTGGATCTGCACCAAATTTCACACTCTCATAAATATCTGTCCCCTAAATATGACAGATTTTATTCTCTGAGAAATCTCTGAAATCGTTGAAAAACCACTAATTGCAACGAAAGTGAAAATTCGGTTCCTAAAACATTACCTCGTTAGTGTAGGTGAAATGAAAAGAAGGGAGGTTTCACAGATTCTGTGTGAGTCAGAGATGTTTATGGGCAGAACGATGAAGGAGGAAAAGGAGGAGAAAAGAAACGACTAAGAGAGGAAAAGAAGCTCGACTGCAGGAAGAGACTCTGATACCCACTTTAATAAATCCACTTCAATCTCCAGTGGTCGTCCAGGGGCTGCAGAGCTGGAATATGGGTCAGTGAGGAGAGTGTGTGTTACTGAGCTTCATAGATGTCTTGACATGCGCGCACACACACACGCACACACACACGCACACACACACACACACACACACACACACACACACACACACACACACACACACACACACACACACACACACACACACACACACACACACACACTCTTGTATGAGTGACCTCTCTGAGCTGAGCTGTTCATGCAGATGATTGTATTATCCTCTCCTGCAGTCAGCCGCTGTCCCTTCTCCTCGTCGCCCGTTCTCCACTGTGAGGAAACTTCTTCACTTTGCTTTCTGAGGTTTCTCCGTCAGAGCAGTGGAGCCCGTGTGACCTCCGTGACCTTCTCCACACGGGACACGAGGCCTCGACGAAGCGTTTCTGTGCTCTGGAGTTGGAGAAGGCGTTTCTCTCCTTCTCAGGGAACAATGCAGAGGAGCTGACTCACTCTTCCCACCTCCTGTATCTGCAGGAGATCTCTTGAACTGCTTCATGGTTGTGTTTCTCCTCATAATGATTGTTTGGATTCTCTCGACTCGCACCGTCCATCCACTGAAATATTCATTCTCAGCTGGAGCATGAAAACACGGCGGTTCCTCTGCATGCACGCAGCTCTCACTTCCCGACTTAAGATAACTGCATCTCTAACTCCCCCGAGGCACAGGCAGACTCGAGGGTTTTTTTTCAAACTACCGGTTTGTTTGAATGTTTTTCTCTGAATTTAAAAACACAGCGTCAAGATAATAAAGTAAAATCATGTGAAATTGACAAATACAAAACAGACAAAAGAAAACAAAAACACCGACAAACACTTAACTCTTAACGTGCAGCCGGACTCTCAGGTAAATCAGCTGAGACTTCAAATTCAATTCTAGTTTACTTCGACGTCTGTAAACAAATTATACAAACTCAGTAGAAGTCTATTCCCACTTGAATTAAAACCAAACTCACAGATATCAGCTCCTTATGCCTGATTATTTTCATCAAGATCCATGAATTATTTACCTGGTGAAACAGTGAACATGTTATAAATCACTTTCTCACAATGATAAAGAATTTTTTCCTGGGTCACCTCTGTGTCCCAGGAAATCTCTTCTTTAGTTTTTAATTATTAGTTTTACAGCTACTTGGCCATTAAGTTAATTATTGAACAAATTGAAAGTTTGACCATCGATGCATTTCATCCTGAATAAATCTTAAAAAACAAAATTCAAATCACAAATGGGAACAACAGGATATTGTGAAAGGAAAAGTTGGGGGTCAGTAAAGTCGGTATGATTCATCATGTGGGAACCATCAATGTATGAACAAAATTGTGTCCGTATAAAATTTTGTGGCCGTTCAAAAGTAGCTGTTGAAAGACTTCACTAAATGAAAAAAGTGAAAACCTGCAGGTAAAGCTCAAGTAAAGGTCCAGTAAAGGTCAAAGGTCATAGGATTCATCCTCTGAGGATCATGAATATGTGAAACAAATGTCCTGGTGGTCTGAGATAAGTCCAGAAACATCAACCTCGTTTTGTCCCTGTAGGAAAAAGTCAGGATCAGTGAAGTCAGTAGGATTCATCCTCTGGGGATCCTGAATGTCTGCGTGTTATTGTAGTTCAGACTGAAACAATGAACCAGTCACGCTTCATGAATAAAGTCGTCACTGCGTCGTCTTCTCTCTGCAGAAAACGTCCCTGTGGAGTTTCGGGAGCCGCTCTACAAGGACCAGTACAAGCAGGAGCACCTGAAGCCGGCCGTCTCCAAGCTGCTCCTGTCCCCGGAGATCTACTGCCGAGCTCAGGCCCTGCTCGCCCAGGCACACGGGGTCTCTGTGCCCGCGGTGCAGGGGTCACCCGCCGACAACGCCGCCCTGCTGCAGCACCTCATCAAGAAAGGTTTCGCTCCCAGGGTCCAGGAAGTAGACGTCACCGAGGAGGACCTCAGCAGCGTCCCCATCAAGACGGTGCGTGTTCTGTAGTTCAACTGCTCGTGTCCTCATTGTTAAAGAGGCTCAAGGTGGTTAAATCTTGTCTCTGATTGGTGCAGAAGTCCCACCTGGCCCTGATTGACTCTCTGATGTCACTGGCTGCTGAAGAGACGGTGGGCCGGGTTAAGATGGCGGTGGAGGCGGGGCAGATGGGCGTCGGGGCTCCGTGGGAGAACGCGCTGCTCTTCTGGGTCAACAGGGTGAGACCCGCTTTCTGTCCTGATTCTATATCCTGTTCCTATTTATTAGTTTTTATTCTATTCAGGTTTTTTAATGTTTCTTTACATTTGTAAGTATTACATGTTTATTCATTATTACTTTCTATTCTGCTGTGGAATGCTGCTGTGGAACAATGGAAATTTCACGGCGTGGGACTAATAATTTATTATCTTATCTTATCTTAGTGTATTAGTTTAGTTTGTTTGGTGTAGTTCCTAACATTTTAATTTATGTGTTTTCTTATTGCCAAAGAAGTTCTGTCTTTGTCTGTGTTTGTTTGTTTGTCAGCAGGATTTTGAAAAAACTACTTGACAGATTATCACGAAACTTGTGATGATGATGCATTATGGGTCAGAGAAGAAACCCATAACATTTTAGTGCAGATGTGGATGAGGGGACAGGATTCTTTTTTCACTTTCCTTAACTCTGCGAGATATGATGTTTTTGCAATTTGGTGCAGATCCAAATCCAAATCTGAATGAATTTAAACGTGGTTTCATGAGGAGACTGTTGACGTTCCAGTTCATTTTTGTATTTTAACGAAACGCTGCCACTTCAGATTCTTTCGTCCTATATTTTAATTGAATTCATCCTTTAACAGCCGCCATCTTGTTCTTACAGCTGAACCAGAAGTTGAGGGAAAGCACAGAAGAAGAGGAGCCGCTCAAATCCCAGACGTGCACGGACCTGCAGTCTGTTCAGGACACGGTAAACACACACACACACATGCATGAGGATTTTCCATTCAGCACATGTCTCTCATTGCTTCTGTTGCTCGAGCTGCTAACATCGACCTCGCTCTGCTTCTCTGTTTCCTCCCAACTGGTTTTTTTTCTCTGTCGTGCTCTCGGCCAGTGTCCATCCAACCGCTGGTACTGGAAACTAGTCCCAGTAAGTGTCCTCCTCGCCTCCCGTCTGTCCTCCTCTCTGAGTGTGTCCATCGGCTGCGGCTGACATTACTGTGCCTGCTGGAAATGCCACACTCTGTATCTGTGTCTGTGCCGTTAGGTGTACGACCTTTAAGTGTCCTATTAATGATGATTTCTATTATTGTTACCAACTGATGCTGTCGTGGACACTGAGGCTTTGTCTGACTTTGTCACGTTCAGTCATCAGTTTCATCTCAAACTGCCCAGAGAGCGGAGGAGGGAGGAGGAGATGTTGGAGAAGAGCGAGGGAGGGAGGTGAATTTCCTTCCTCGCTGGTTATTTAACTACATCTGCGTCCCCCTTTGTTTGCCCCCCTTCCTCTCCTCTGCCTCCTCCTCCTCCTCCCTCCGTCGCTCCTCTCTTCCTGAGCAGTACCATGTGACTCTGTGGGTGTGGCGGTTCCCATGATGACCGAGCCCCCTTGTCATTTATGCTTGTTTCCCTCTCTCTGCCATCCCCCCCATCCAGCATGCTATCGCTTTTTGTTTGAAGGAGTCGGGGAATAAGCCGCCAGTGGTAACGTATAACACCTCGCTCTTATCTCACCCTCATCCTCCACGTCTCCCGTAGCAACACACTCGACTGACGGATGCCCCTTTTCCTCCAACGTGAACCTGGTGCTCGGGCAAAACCATCATTGTAGGAAAGATCCTGATAGAACCACATCATTACGTCACTGTATACGTCACTATACTGTGTACGCCTCTGATTTCCCAGCAACACAACTCATGCACAACATCAACAATGGCGTCGCTGCTCGTGGCTTTGCAAACATCCACTGGCATCCGAACAGTTGGAAATATTCTTTGCAGACGACACACGACATAAGCTTTGTTTATTAAAAACCTCCACCACCTACTTTTAGAACAGCTTTGGTTTCCGGAAGTAAATTTCCCATTCCCACCTAAACCTGGAACCAGGCCGACCGGCTACGTGATGGATCGTTAAAACTTTTGATTCGTTTAGATTGGAAAATGGAAAATAAGGCAAAGGCACATTATTTTGAGAGTGAAGGAAACTACACATCCCACAAGCCATTGCAAATTATCCCTTTCCACCAACTTCATCTTAAATTTAACCTGACTTTACCTATGGTTTAGACGTCGCCATTACATCTGAGGATTGTGGGTAGTGTAGTGCTTCTCTTTGAAAACACGTTTTTCTTAAAACAGAGTTGATATCATTCTGACTTGTGGCTTCTACAGGAGCGTAAATCGTGGTTTCACAATCTCGTAGCTTTTGGTAAGTCTACCTTGGATGGTTAAAATATTATGGCTGATCATTAAGATCTAATTAAGATGGGATTTTTACTTTCGGAACCATGTTGAAAGACCTCTATTGGTCTTGTTGGTCTCAATAATCCCACCTCCAGCCCCTGACATTCCTTCCTTGAGACCAGCGAAGTGTAGGTGGCGGTGTTGTAGCAGGTCTTTGGCCCTGAGCTCGTTGTTTGCCTGTCGAAACACAAAGAGCTGGTTCCTGACGAGGCACAGACCCTTGAACTGCCTTGGTGGAAAAGGGGTATGACAGACTGACCAATCGCCACACCTCCCCCACGCTGTTGTCTAACGACCGACTAACCGACGGCTAACTAGTTGCCAGTCCAACCCCGAGGTTTGGATGGATCATTAAAAACTCATCAGATTGTGACACTATTTATCCATATTTATGTTTCACTACTTTTCTTTAAGTGTGTGCTACAAAGCCATGTTATAGGAGGCGTCACGAGACCCGGTGTTAATCTTTGATACGGAACTCTTCATCATCGTACTCCTGCAACAAGGCTGCACAACATCACAAGTTGTGTTCATGCACTGTTTGTGTGTAAAAGAGCAAAAGTAGAAGTGAGGGATCACAGTGTCGTCAGTGCCTGTTTCTGCTGCATGGACACCGGAGGAAACTTTCATTTTCACTTATAATCACTGACATTTTTCTCGTTTTTTAATCCAGTTTTTTTGTATCGCCTCTTTTTTACCTTTGCACTGCACCTTCTGGTTGGTGTGTGTGTGTGTGTGTGTGTGTGTGTGTGTGTGTGTGTGTGTGTGTGTGTGTGTGTGTGTGTGTGTGTGTGTGTGTGTGTGTCTGTGTGTGCGCAAATGTTTCTTACCTCAGGCATCACTGGTCTTGCGCTTTGTTTCTGTGGGTTTCCTTATATTTGCGGTTTTCCTGGAGTTTGGCTGCACTTGGACGATAGTTTCTGGTTTTACGTTTATTTCTAACTTTCTGAGCTTTTTTTATCTATCTTCATATCTGTGGTCTTTTTCTGCATCTTCTTCATGATTTCTCCTTCTTTCCTTGTGGTTGCACAACTCTTTCTCTTGTTCCACTCTTCTCTCTCTCATCTCCCTCTTTCCCTTTCCTCTGTCTCTCTCTCTCTCTCTCTCTCTCTCTCTCTCTCTCTCTCTCTCTCTCTCTCTCTCTCTCTCTCTCTCTCTCGTCTCTAGATCCGTTACAGGAAGGACAAAGTGCAGTCTAAGCTGACTCCCACTTTCCCTCTGGTCTCTGCGGTCAAGGATCTGTCTAATGGCTGCGCTATAGCTGCTGTGCTGCACTACTACTGCCCCAGCCTGCTGCCTCTAGAGGGTACACACACACAAACACACACGATAACACACATGATAACACACACTCACATGTTCATTATTAATATCTGGATGCTTCCAAACCCTCAACAGTGTAAATGACAGACCCATCATTCAAAAAAAGGAACAAGTCAAGTCAGAGTTGAGCCAAAGTGTTTTAAAATCATTGCAAAGAAAAGAAATACAATTAAAAGGATAAGACGTGAAATGGTAGAATCAAAATATTCAAAAAGGCAAATTAACTTGAAAAGGAAATAAGATGTAAATAGAATGAAATAATAATAAGTTATTAAAAACCAGCGTTTATCTCCAATAGTCAGCAGGAAACTTTAATCATGGGTAATGTCCGGCGTGCAGCTGTGTTTCAGTTCAGTGAGCGGGACGACACATTGATAGACTTTGTTTGAGTTGAAGAAATTATATTCGATTTAACCTTCTGACCCACAAACGCACACAGATGTTACACAGTAAATATCAACATGTGTAAACTTCCTGTTCTCTTCCAGACGTGTGTCTGAAGGACACCATGTCAGTGGCGGACAGTCTCTACAACCTGCAGCTGATCAGAGAGCTTAGTGAGAGCAGTTTACAGAGCTGCTGCCCCCTGGCTGTGGAGGACCTGCTCTACGCTCCTCCTGTTCTTCATGTAAGCATCAGGATATTCTCACTTAAATTCTGTTTTTTAACACTGAAAATAATTAAACATTTAAAAATGTTGTGTCAACCTTCAACCCTGCAACTGTCGTCAGATTCTGGTTAATCTGTGGAAATAAATGATTGCACCAAATAAAGTTCGTCTTTCAATCAGCGACAAAGGGTGAGAGTAGGGTTAGGTGAAGGTTATGTGAAGGTTATGTTTAGGTTGGGGACAGGTTTTTTTCAAAAGGGGGGTGGGTGTTATAGTGGGTAAGTAATAAGACAACCAGTTTGATTAGTTTAATTTATTATAAACCTTGTGATTATAACCTTGATGATGAATTTGTTTATTATTTTGTATAAAGTACAGAAGGTAATATGTGCTGGGATTTACAAGTGACGAAGTAAAAAGGAGGTTAATCAGCCTGGTTATGGAGTTACAGACGTGCACACAGCTGTTGACTGTGTTAACATCTGTCTGTTAGAAATCTGTGATGTTGTAGTTCACTCATGTTTTCAGCTGCATTAACAGACTGGGAGCTGCTGCTGTCCTGCCTCTGAAATCTCATCTCACGTGTGCGTCCGTCTCTTTTTTCTCTTTCTCGCAGCTGAACATCATGAGCTTCATAGCAGAGCTGTTGGACTGGTTCGAGGTCAAGAAGCCTGATTTCGTTCAGCCCATTCAACCCATCGACCTCACAGGTCTCTGACTGATGCTCTTCTGTCATATTGTTGCACTGGCTGTTGGTGTAAATATCAGATTCTGAATGTGCAGCTCCTCTGTGTCTTTCAGACATCTCAGGGTTCCTGGACTGTACAAGTCCTGTCAGTGGAAACAGCAACAGGTACGAGAAAAAAGGTTGAACATGAAATCCTGCAGCAAACCCAAATAAAACCCTAATAAAATAAAAAAAACAATAAAGTCTGATTTTATAGAGTTACTAGATATACTGTTTAATGCTTAGAATCAAACCTGTAACACATTGTTATCAGGAACTTACATTGGAGGTTTGTTTTGATTGTCCTGGGTTTCAGTGGCTCTCCTTCCTTTATCTTCAAACAACCCTTTGTGCCCATCTCCTCTCCAGTGTCGCCCGGTAAGAGAAACAGAGCACGAGATTGTTTCCTTTAAAGTCAATAAACCAAAATAAACTTTTATTTCTACTTTACTTTTTTTATGTCTTTTCAGAAAACAAAAGTTGGACAAAGAAACAAATCAGGTAGATGCATTAAAAAGCTTCTGTGTTATTTCTATGGTAAATGTTGTGCTGCTTTCATGTTTTATCTTAATTTCTAAATCTTCTTACTTTGGCTTCTGTGGTTTCTGCTTTTTCCATATTGCCTCGTGAATCCATCCATTGGTCCATCCCTCCATCATCACCCAACTCTCCGCAGTCGTCCTCTCTCAGCAGTGACTTTCAGCATCCCATTTGGGCTGGACAGTGATGTTGACATTGTCATGGGAAACCCAATAGATTCTGTCTTTCGCTCCGTCAGCACTGACAGCCTCACCACCGGCATCCCTGCAATGACCTCGCCGGTGACTGCGGCAGGGATGACTCGGGTCCCGTACAGCCCTCCGGAGGACCTCAGCCACCTGGTCAGCGCCTCGGCCCCATCGCAGCGCTCGTCCTGGGGACCGTACGCTCACACGGCACCACTAGGGGAGCTGCCGACTATCGAGGAGGCGCTACAGGCGGTTCATACTCCCAACAGCAAAGATCGGAAGAAGGGAAGGACGCCCGAGAAAGTTGGAAGAGGGGTGTTGGGAGGAAGGGCAGAGCCCAGGTTGCGTCCCGAGGGAGCTCCTGCTGGTTTTTTCCTGCACTGCCCTGAGGAAAATAATCCTCAGCTCAGTAGCTCGGCTCCCTGTCGATCGGGGATCCTCTACCGGCCGGCCGGTGGAGAGGCAGGTGACACTGAAAGGCAAGGAAGGGGAGAGAGGAGGGAGAGATCAGGGCGGAGCTCCGATATGTCACGTGATGACGATTCTGTTCTACGAGACGGCAGCGTCGACTCCTCTGAAGCATCGGACGATGGCCCGAGAAATGCGCCTGGTAACATTCGACCCAGTAATGGTCGCCAGGGAAACCACAGCAACAGCAATAGTCCACGAATGACAAGCTTTGCTGAGCGGCGAGACAGCAGAAGAAGACATCCTGCTGCTTCTGGAGAGGAGTCTGCCTCTGCCACGACACCAACAACCCCAGGAACTCCACATACGCCTTCAACCCCAGCGGGGGCACCTGGCCCCCTGGACAGCCCCGGCCCCAGAGGCCCCGAGCCAGGCTCTGAGGCCTGGGAGTTGGGGGCTCGTCTGGAGGAAAAACGGAAAAGCATTGAAGCCCAAAAAAGACGCATTGAAGCCATCTTTGCCAAACACAGACAGAGGCTTGGAAAAACTGCTTTCCTCAAACTAAAAAAAGAGCAAGGAGGAGGGGAGGGAGCAGGGGAGGATACTTTCACCCTGGAGGAGCGCCTCACATGCATGGAGGAGCAACTGCAAAAGGAGGAGGAGAAGGAGGAGAAAGAAAAGACAGAGAAAGAAAAAGATGGAGATAAGGAGAAAGAGAAGCCATCTGTTTCTAACCCTCCTCGGTTAGAGAAGCAGGTCACATTCTCTATTGAAAGCAAGAAAGGGGCAGAAAAGGAGAAAGCCGGTGAAGCTGTCATTGTGGAATATAACGAGGTGGTGCAGAAACTGAGTGAAGCTCTGCAGTCGCTACAGAAGGACATGCAGAAACTTACAGAACAGCAACAGCAGCTCATGAGCAACCAAAGACCCAGAAATGCATCCAAGACCATTGCAAAGTCAACAGCTAGAAGCAACCTCAAGACACCACCCAGAACTCCCCCCCACACACCAACCAAGACACCACCAAGAACCCCGACAAAGACTTCTACCAAGACCAACACTAAAGCTTGGGTGATCCCTGCTGCTCCCACTCTCCCCTCTGCCTCCTCTCCGTCACGACGTTCTCACGCTCTTTCCACCTCGCCAAAAACGATCATCTCCTCCTCCTGCCCTGCTCCTCGCACCAAGATTCACTCCTCCTCCACACCTCGCAGCCCCAAACACCAGCAGCGCCCCCAACATCAACGCCCCCATCCACGGCCTTCCGAACTCAAGTTCCCTCCACTCAATCGCGTCTTGACGACGACCCAGACTGTCGACACCCTCCCCCACTTGCGCCGTGTATCCCCCAGCAAGTGTCGGGATCAAACGTCCTCTTCCTTCCGTATCGGTGGTCCAAAGACTCCTCAGGAATTCCCTCAGCCTGCCCAGCAGCCACAGCCTGATGAGAGCACATCAGAAACAGGCTCCAGCGAGACACCCACCCAGTTCAGCCTGGAGCTGGAGCTGGAGGACCTAGAGGCTGTCGGAGGACTTCCAGTCGCTTCACAGTCCAGACGAGAGCATCCTAGGACTGCGGGTGGCAGCAGCTCTGGAGCTCCTTCAGAGTGCTCATTTGAGAGCGAGACGTTGTCCCTCTCGGCTGCGTACAGCATTGCAGGTGCAGGGAAACGCTGCAGCCTGATTGCGTCACTGTCATCTCTTGAAGAGCCAGAGGGAGGCAGCAATGTACCAACCGACGAAGGGCATGAGTTTTCCTCTGATTCTATGAGCGATCAAACAGAATCTGCTGCAGAACCTGCAAGAGGACCCGTCCCAGAACCCTTCGATCCTTTAGAGCAACTGAATTGCGCAACAGAAGCCACGGATTTGCCAGAAGAACAAACGGAAACCAAAGAGGACACAAGACAGACAGAGACCTTGGAGCCAAGTGGAGAACTGAATGAGCTGGAAACCAGAGGAGGAATTGGATTCTTCTTTAAGGTGAGAACGAATAGGAGTTTGTTTTGCATGCACGTTAATTCTGTCACGACAGTTTGGGTGTATGATCATGTGCCTGTGTTGTTGTAGGAGGAGGTACTTGGTGAGGGGGAGATGGCCCAGAAGAAAGCTCTCCTGTTGGAAAGACAGCAGAAGAGAACAGAGGAGATAAAGAAGAGGAGACAGTGGCTTGAGCAAGAAAGAGAAAACAGGTGAAACACAACCACATGCATCTTAGCAGCCTGACACCGAGTTTGTGATTCTTTTAAATTGGTCAAAATAACCTATTCTCCTGTTCTCAGACCAGGGGCTTCTGACAAGAGAGCGTCTCCCTGCAATACACCTCCTGCAGGCACCACCTCCCCTTCCCCCACACCTCCCGCTACTCCGGCCCGTTGGGGAGATTTCACGCGAGGGGAGCACGCACTGCGGCACCAGCTCAAGATCATGGATGATCTGGACAAAATGCTGCGGCAGCAAAAATCATCCAATCAAGGACGATCTTCTGCAAAGAAAACACGCTCTCGGCCTCGCAGCATGACCAGAGAGGAAACACACAAGTCTTTGAGTCCCGCCAAGGGAGCAACTGGTAAAAGTAAAAACACTGAGAGACGTCAACAAAGTAAACACATCTACAGAAGATGATTTAACTGACTGAACTCTTTTGTGTCTTTTTGTTTAGGCTCTAAATTGACCAAAGTCTACTCTCACTCCTCCCTCAACCTGGCAGCCACGGACGAGCCAAGGAAACCTGGTAGTGACCCCACGAAGAAACCCCACAGGTAAACTCCTGCACAGGACATCTTGATGCCTCATTCACGCAGGTTGTAGCCACGATGCTAGCATGACTTAAGAGGCATCATTGTTAATACTCAATTCCTAACATTAGCATAACAGTAAAGCTGCTTCCAGACACACACTGGAGTCCTGACAGTTTCCTGAAATTTTCCAGAGGGACATTGTGAGAACAGAAATCAGTCGATACGGATATTTGTTTTTCCTGCCAGCCCCCATTAAACACCCTAATGTTTCGGATAGATTTCAGACCTGACAAACTCCTGCTGTGTTGTTAATGTGTGAATAATGCCCGGACCCTTTTGTCTGGACCTTTCCTGGAGTTCATGTCTAAAAAACGGCTTCATTTCACCATCATCATCATCATCATCATCATCATCATCATCATCATCATCAATTTAACTTCACCATGCTAACATCCAGAAGCTAAAAACATGGGCTTCTATGCTAATTAGTTCTAACGACCTCTTCCCCAGTACAAGTGCTTATACTTGACTCATTTCTTACAAAGAAACAAATGACTTGTTGTTATGCAATCACTGATCCATGTATGAATCGTTCTCTTATCGAGTGTAGCACAGACATGAGGTGAGAGTCTATCAGCTCATTGTTTGGCTTCTCTCCAGCAGCCGCCCCGAGTCGCCTTTGGCCTGTGTGACACCGAGTCGACTGGCCAATCAGAACAGAGACAAGGACTTGGAGAGTGGGTCCAATGGAACCTCGCCCGCCCCAGAATACACAGGTACAGTGCTACAGCGGTGGAGTATCGCGGTTCTTCATTACTCCTACGCATTTACAAAGTGCTATAAAAACACGTTTGTGTTTTCAGGTCCAAAGCTCTTCAAAGAACCGAGCTTCAAGTCCAACAAATTCATCATTCACAACGCTCTGTCTCGCTGCTGCTTGGCGGGAAAGGTCAACGAGGCACAGAAAAACAAGATAGTTGAGGTAGAGGATTCATTTTTCATCATTGAGCCTTTTATTAACATTTATTAAACTGATAAAGTAAATTGTTTCATGATTTATTTTCATGTTTGACGATGCAGATGAAAACTAGAAGGCCAATATGATTTGTTCTCTTTCTCTCAACCTCAGGAGATGGAGAAGAGTCCGGCCAACCACTTCCTCATCCTCTTCCGCGACACCAGCTGCCAGTTCAGGGGCGTTTACACCATGAACCCCGACTCCCAGGAGCTGGTGCGATTGGCCGGCGTGGGTCCCCGGGCGATGAGCTCCGCCCAGGTGGAGTCCATCTACAAGTACAGCTCAGACAGGAAGCAGTTCAGCGCCATCCCCTCTAAAACCATGGGCATGAGCGTCGATGCCTTCACCATCCCCGGCCATCTTTGGCACGGAGGAGGAGCGGGAGGAGGAGGAGGGAACAGGAGAGCGAGCATTACTAAGAAGGCGGTTATTTCTAAGTGAGGAATTTAACACACGACATCACAGTGACATGTGACTGAAGCAAACACTTTAATCTCACTAAATATAGTGAAACATTTAAAAAAGGTCACATGCACACGGATAAGCTTTTAGGAATGTGTGTGCAAACACCTGTGTTGCCCCCGGACTTTACTAGAAATACAAAATATGTAAAAAAAATATTTCTACCCCCCCCCCCCGCCCCGTTATGTGCATGAAAACATCAACAGCACAACTTTGTTTCCCCAACACAGAGAATACAGAGCCACTCCAGAGGAAGGTGTTTTTTAAATGTTAACGGTAAATTGCACAACGGAGAGTTACTTTTAAAAAGTCTCGTTACTTATACTTTCATTGTTTAAAGTACAAACTTGAAAACTTTTTTTTTTTCGTTTAGAAGAAATGGAAACTTTATTCAGTTTGTTTACTGGAAAAACCCGGACTTTCACGAGACATCAGATGACATCAGTTTTATACATTGAGCCAAACAACGGAGAAAAAGCCTTCTCGTGTCAGAGTGACTGGACTTTCATTTTGTACAAACCCTCGAGTTTATTTCTACCCAACGTTTGTCAGCAGGTCGATCAGAGCACATTTGATTCTGCAGAATTGCGAAAGCCATAAGTTTACCACGCAGAGGAGCAGAGGTGAACTTTGTTTTGGTTTTTTTGGGACCGAGTCAAAGATCTGTAAACGTGTCGGGGGTTTTCAGCGATGGTTACCACAGCATGAATGGTTATTCACTGTCCGTGATATAAGCTTAAAGTGATATCAAAGTAAGAGCTTGTGGTTTGATGATGTTGATTATGAGTATATATACGTGTGAGCAACAGATGCCAATCGAAACAACTTTTATACGCTGAGCTGAGAGTGTAACGAGGATGATGTGTCAACATTACATTTAGAAATACGTGGATTGTTGCTCTCTGGGTCAGGGACGGGTTCTGATCCACTTTTGCATCTGGTTCTAAGTTGGTAGAATTCCTGTATTTGTTCAGCTCTAAGGATCCTTTATCGAATCTCTCGTTCACAATCTCGCTTCGTCTTTGTGGATTCGTTGGATGGAAAATGTGCGATAAAGGGAAAATGACAAATCCCTGCCTTAAATATTCATATATCATGTTAAAGGAGACATATTCCGCTCATATTCAGGTTCATCATTTTAATTTGTGTTATTACTGGAAAAGGTTTAAATGTTCTAATGTTCAGAAAACACATCACTTTCCTCCATCGCTGCAGCTCCTCTTTTCAGCCTCTGTCTGAAAACACTTGGTTTTAGCTCCTGTCTCTTCATTGTTTTGATAACGAGCTGGTGTTACGCTTTATTCCGTGACGTGTAGAAAGAGCAACTGTCTGCTAACTTTGTGCACGTAGAGAAATCTGTCATTTATTTGTTTACGTTTTAGTGAAATTTAAGATGTCTTCATTTCTTAACAAACGAAAACTACCCAAGAAGATTCGATAAAGGATTCCTAATGATTTGGATTCATTGAAATGGGACAGAACCGGAGCCCCGGTCTCAGCAGAGTGCAAACAATTAAATCGGTGTGTGTTTCAAACCAGCATTCATGTATGAAAAAACAGATTAAACTCCACAGATGAAACTGTTTCTCTCGTTCATTCTTATTTCTCTTTATTGTCCACGTCTTCTCCTCGTACTGCGGAATCGAAACCTGCCACCACCGTCTGGTAGCAGCAGTCACTCAGCTGCTCAAACTCATGACTGACCTGAGAACAGCAGGTCACAGCAGCAGAATCAGCGTTGTCACTATTTTCACTGCAGATGAGCTGAGAAGCGATGTGTCACTTTTAGAAAACAAGAATATGCAAATACAGTCTGTAAATCTTGATGAATTCATTTCTTTGGCCTCTTGGGGGCAGCACAACAAGCTGAATAATTACAACACTGACACAACACAACTCTGACACCCCTCTCCGTTTGTTTGTTCGGATTACGCAAAAACTATTAAACCGATTTCCACAAGATTGGATGAAACGATGGGACGGGGCTCAAGGAAGAACTCCTTAAAGTTTCAGGCACATCCAACCAAAGGGGTGGGTCAGGGACGTTTATTTTAAACTATCGTGAGGAAGGATGTTTTTGGACATTTTCACAGATTTTGTGAGGAAGTGTTCTAGTAACACAAAGATCCTGGAACCACCAACCAAGAACGACAGAAGAATCTGAGGAGGGTCACTACGAACGAGGTGATTTCACAAAACAGGAGAACGTTTGATGCACAGATGAACAAAAGTGTTATTAATTAAGGATTCTCTTGGTAAATCAAGGCTAAAGTCACAAATAACACAATGAGCCCAACAGGAGTTTGTTATGTGTTTTTATTGCACCTTCCTCAGAACATACAGTGTTTATCTTGCGCAGCAGTTTGTACAGAATTGAACTCATATGACTTTTATTGCATTGGTTCTATCAGCTGTGATTCTTTGGGATCTTTGGATCAGTTCAACCTCAGTCAGAGCAGAGTCAGGGTTTAACCGTCGCTTGGTGATAATACTGGGAAGCGATTTGAATTCAGTTTTAATCAAACATTCAAATCAGTGTCTCTGGATGAAGATACAAAGTAATACTTTTATATTTATATATATTTATTAAATTCTCGGGGCCCAAAAAATCTGATCTGAAAACTTCAAATTTCAAAACACGAAGTTAACAATAATATAGAAGTAAATTTAAAAATAAATAATAATTATAATTATTTTTTGGAAACTATCTAGTATTAAATAGAGCCGTACAGTTTTAGTACTTTTGTTTACGTCTGCACCAAAGATCCCAATGAATGTAATGATTTATAATGATGTTGCCACGTATCATGAAAACAACTGACGAGAAGCTCAATGGAGAATTGAAGCTAAATAACGATAATAGTTAATAACAGCATAGAAACACAGTAAAGTTTACTCTGGTAAAATGACCTAACGTGGTTTGTCCCATTTTATTTATCATGATATTATTACACACAGGTTTCCATTAAAGTTCTAATAGTGGAGTTGGGTTTTAAACGGATGATGAGCAGGCGTCTCTCTCTCTCTCTCCTGCCCTCACACTTCACACAGGAACTCTCTAACTTTCTGACTAACACTTACTTGATCCTAAATGCAGCTGTGTGATCAGATCGTGTGCAGGCTTGTGTTTGCTGATGCAGGAAGCTGCAGGTGCAAAGCTGTGATAGAACATATAGTGAAACACGCAAAGAGGAGTTAGTGCGACACACAGGAATAGAGATATGAGGAGGAAGAGCACGTCCGCACCTCCACGGTTTCTTTTTCTACTTAGACTCCATGTTAATATACCTGGTGGCAGCTTACAGACGACATGGAGGTTGTTAATGAGCGTTTTCTGGCTCCACCGCAGGGCTGCTGTCAGTCTGTGGGTCCACTGAGCTGTGGGCCGTGCTGTTCCACAGGGCAGCGTCCGACAGGGGCTCCAGGGAAGGGCTCGCGGCGTCGGAGGAGTTGGTCGTTGGGTCCAGTGGGATCTGGACGGTGGTGGGAGGATGGCCGGCGTCTGTGGGCAGGTAGGATGAGGGACTGGGAGGATGGCCGGCGTCTGTGGGCAGGTGGGATGAGGGACTGGGAGGATGCCTGGCGTCTGTGGGCAGGTGGGATGAGGGACTGGGAGGATGGCCGGCGTCTGTGGGCAGGTGGGATGAGGGACTGGGAGGAGCGTCGGATGGGGTGAGAGCAGGGGGGTCAGACGGCGTTGGTGACGAGGAGTTGGCTGCTGTGTAGGAGGAGAAGTTGGAGGGGGTGAGTGCGGGGGAGTCAGAGAGTGTGTGAGGGAGAGGGTCGGACGGAGGGTACGTGGGCGAGTCGGTCAGAGTCGGCCTGGGTGTGTGAGCGGGGGTCGGTTCCTTTGGATCTGTGCAAACTGGCTCCCCCTCGGCCACATACCACACCTCGTTGTGCCTGTTCAACAGCTTCAAGGGACTGGACACACACACACACGGACACACACACACACAGACACACAGACAGACACACACACACACACACACACACACACACACACACGGAAAGAGGGAGGAAGATGAGGACAAGAATGTGAAATAGTCATAACTGATTCCCAAGGAACGAGAGTAAAGGTGAGGAAGGATGCAGTAAAAACCTGTCGTAGCCGACTCCGTAGTGGTAGCTGTGGTTGTACGAGGCTCGAACCCTCTGCAGCTCTTTGGTCAGCATGTGGGAGTGAAGCCTGGAGGTGACCGACAGCATCCAGCCTCCGTAGCTCCTCACGTACACGTCCATCTCCGGCATCTCCGTGAAATACAGCTGCCATAGAAACACAGACGCAACATCAGCAGACAACAAGCGTCACGTCGACAGAGAAATAAAACCACGCTAATATTCGTCCTCGTGCAGAATGTGAAGACAAAAAGACACGAAAACAGGACATTTATGAACTATCAAACCATAAATATTGTAGGAAAGTATATTGACTCAGTGACTGAGAGATTTTTAAACTACAAATCAATCCAAATTTAAAGTTAACGGACACTTATTAAATTAAACAGACTGTAAATGGGCTGAATGAAGGGTTGGGTGTTAATTTTATTATTTATACATACTTATACATGTTATTATGCAGACTTATACATATTTTTTATATAAAATATATATAATTATGAATAGAATAGTGTAAGAGACCTTTTGGGGAATTGCTGTAAATAAAAATAAACTCTTCACATGGAAAAATAAATTTTAGATTAATTTAATTAATTAATTTTAGATTCATTTATTCAAGTCTGTGTTTCTATATTATTTTGAACATTTTATTTACTTATGTATTGATTCAGCTTTGGTTCTTTATGTACCTTAAAAAACATTTTCTTTTATCTTTGTAAAAGGAAATGAAGTAAAATATAAATTTACAGCATGTAATGTACTTTTAATTAATTTTACATAGTAGTATTTGGGAAAACATTCTGTAATAATGAATCAGTCACAGGAAACGAAACAAGACGTGATGCTGGATAATAACTGGAGAGGAAGGACGTTTCTGCACCGTGTCAGATGAATAAAACAGATTCAGCACAGACTATAGATTATGAAATCATAAAACAGCTCTGATGCATTAACGATGCATCATTATTTATTTCTGTTCTGCTGAGTGAGAGGAGCAGAGCAGGCAGAACTAAATACTGTGCACTCATCAATGCTCTCCATTGATCGGCAAACAAAAAGCACTGGTCAGATTACACCCGGATAAAAGGAGGATAAAAGCATTTGACTCCTCATCCCTCCTCATCCCTCCTCATCCCTCCTCATCCCTCCTCATCCCTCGGTAGCTGCTGGGCTCAGCTCACCTTGTCACAGGTGGGTGCGGGGGGTTTGTCCTGATAGGCGGCCGGCAGCGGGAAGTTCAGCGTGTAGATCGCCGGCTCCCACATCCTGGTCTCCTCTGGGATCTTGACCAGGACGGGAGCAGTCATGTCCATCTGGACGCCTGTAAACACACATGAGACACACATGAGACACACATGAGACACACATGAGACACACACGCTCCACTGAGGCTGGTTTTCCTCTCCGGTGATGTCCTTACCTCCATCATTGGCTCCAGTGATGTACTGGAAAAGTCTCCTGAAAGCCATGGCGGCGCCCACTCCCATGAAATACGCTTCGGCATCAGTGGACACCCAGCGTGTGGGGCTGTAGTGTCGCACCTGAACACACACACACACATGTTAAAGATGGGAAAAGACAGAACAAAGCTGTGTGAGAAGAGCTTGATGGACAGGGAATGTGTGTGTATATGAGCCGGTTGACACGAAGGGCTTCACTCACCTCATATTCATCTGTTTTGCAGACGAGCTCAAACTGGAGACATTCCTTTGACTCTGTGCAGAAGCTGCTGTTGGTGCTCGGCCTGTAACAGAGTGAGGATTCTGTATTTTAAAATTCAGATCCCTATTAGCGTCTGTTACGGACTAAATTGATCTTCTGCGCAGATGTTAGATGAAGATGGAGCCTCAGTTCTTACTTGAATGTACATGTATGAGTTTATTACAACATGGATCTGTTAACAGAGGAGATTCTTGGTCTAAGGCTCCAACCAAAAAGATACTTCAAAGTACAACAGAAGCATTTCAGTATAATACCAAACCGGAGGGGACAGATGCACTGTGAGTTAGTTATCCTCGTGAGATACAGACTCTCAAATAGGCAACAGCTAAAATAATTAAGCCACATTAAAAGTGTAATGTACAATATATATTTTCCTAATATCATAACTACAAATTTTGTATCAAAAGGTTTCATCCCTGTACCAAAGACCAACTAGGCCAAAAGTATGTGGACACACTTTGTTTGTTTTTTAACTGAATTGGGGAATTTAGTTTAGAATTTAATTTTTTTTTTAAATGTCACCAAACATTGAAGTGTCATCAGCATATTTAATGACTGAACACAGTTTTCAGATTTCAGCTTTGACCTTGGAACAACCACAGGTCTTTGTCCCGAAGGCTGGAGGCTCCACCTAGTGGCCAGAGGCTTGCACTAACTCCTTTAAACACAGAGGGGCGTGACATTATATTTAAGTAACGCATGGTAACTGTACTTGTTCTTGATCTCACAAACAAGAGTGCGGAGGCTGTTATAGCATCAGATTCACACCGAATGTTTTCAGCGATTACGTGAATAACGGGGATCCACATACGTTTGGGCTTTGCAGTATAAACTTACCCAACACTTCCTCCAGCCGAAGCCACGAGGGCCAGAAACCCTAACACTGGGGTGAAAGTCCTGAGGAAGAACACACACACGGAGAAATCACACACTTTCATTTAAACTGCTTATCCAGTAAAGTTTTAAAAACAATGAATGAGAAATGAGGCGATTGACGAACTGAAGCTCAGGCAAATCGATTGAACACAAGGGAAAAAACGTCACTTTTCAGTTGAGAGGCTCCAGTGGCGGATACATTATTTATGGTCTGTTAATCTGTTCCGGTTGAGAATCCAGAGGCCATCAAGCTGAAAGGAGGAAGCTCTCAAAGTTGGAAAAACAGTTTTTCCTCTTTCCATCAAATCTGCAGAAGCTGTGGTTTGTTTGTGGTTTGTGAAAAAATGACAATATATTGTGAATATTTCACCTGCCTTAAAAAAACTAACAAAAAAAACTGGCATTAAAACCTGAAAACCAGAGAAAATTCAAAGGTTATTTAGAAACATGGCCGAAAGCAAAATGTTTCCTTATTGAGTCGATAGACGTTGGGATGAATGAGAGCTTGAGGGGATATGTCTGTGTTTAACCTGTATGTTTGTAATGTATGTGTTTTTAAAATGGCATATTGTCATCATCATTATGATTATTATAGCTATTATCATCACTATGATTATCATTATTATTATTATACCTTTTATTATGATTATGATTATTATTATAGCTATGATTCCAATGATAATTCTAATTCTTATTCTTATTCTTATTCTTATTCAAGCCTTATTCTGTGATCAAAGGCTTTACAATCTGAACCTGTTCTCCTTCTAAATAAAGGAACTATTAGAGGGTTTATTGTAGAACGATAAGGATGGAAATCTTTTAATGTGAAAAACACCCGCAGTAGACGAGCTGTGATCAGACAGAGCTTCTCAAGGAGGTGTCCGTGCTGCGGACATGAAACGGGACACGTCCTCCTGCTCGCGCTGCGCCGCACAGAGGAGACTCAGTCAGGCACAGATCTGCTGCATCATCAGCCTCATGTCTCCTCTCGTCCAAAGGCGTTTTGAGGTCACGGAGGAACCGCGTTCAAGGTCTCATCTCACCCCCCAGATCAGAGCCTTCGAGGCGGATTAACTCCCAACAAACACCCGATTAAACCCCAGGACCGCGGAGGAGGGATTCAGGTGATTTATGACTGAATGAAATGCTCCAATCACCAGGACGCGTTCACACAGAGTCTGTACGCGCAGTTTTATCTTTTGCATGTGGAACATCCACATTTAATAATCTCATTAAAGGGTCAAGATTGCCATGCACGCGTACGAGGGGGATGGACGATGACGCAAAAATGAACTTTATTGTCCATGACGCTGCAGAAAAGTCGCAGCAGCGCTGATCAAATATTTCTGCTATAAAGAAAATGATCAGGTTACGTGTGTGATATTAATTCAAAGCAGAAGAAATAAGCAGTGGTACTCACATGAGCGCAGGGAGGAAGAGGAGGAAGAGGAGGAGGAGCGGGCTGGATGGAGACTGCAGTCTGCTCCGGGGCTCGGTTACTGCGGACTGCGGAGAGCACAGGAGGAGGGAGGGGCTGAGCCGGCACCAGCACTGACATCACCGACTGGACTGGACCATATGAATGAGTCTGGTGATGCTTACCTCCACAGATGTGCAGCACTGACACCACAGACTGGACTGGACCATATGAATGAGTCTGGTGATGCTTACCTCCACAGATGTGCAGCACTGACACCACAGACTGGACTGGACCATATGAATGAGTCTGATGATTTTTACCTCTACAGATGTGCAGCACTGACATCACAGACTGGACTGGACCATATCAATGAGTCTGGTGATGCTTAACTTCACAGATGTGCAGCACTGACACCACAGACTGGACTGGACCATATGAACGAGTCTGTTGATTTTTACCTCTACAGATGTGCAGCACTGACACCAGGGATCTGATGATCCATCAGACAGAGGAAGAGGAAGATGAAGAGGTCCCAGGTTTAATTCTCCTCATGTGGTTTACTTGTAATCAGCACTTCACCATGTACAGTATGTATATAGTCAATACATTACAAAATATGAGCTGTACTTTAAGTTATAATTGCAAGTTTACTATCTCTGTATTTGTAATTATTCATTATCGACATTTTCAGGTGAATTCTTCATTAATTAAAAAGTATTTTCTCTGAGGGTTTCCAGGTTGTCTGCATCATTTTAAGAAGCCTTTGGTTTAGTTTAATTATCAGTAGAGGGCGGAGCAGAGCTGCCAGCGATCAATGGTTTTAATTATCTATTGATCAACCACTTATTTCCTCAATAAATGAATTAGCTGTGTGGACAGTAGAATATCAGCATGTAAGGGACCCAATGTGACGTCGTTAAATCCAGAACCTCAACATATTAAAATCATGATGGAATAAAAGAGTTTATAAAAATGAAGTATTCTATTGGGAACATTGACCTTGAACTTAACTTTTTAACATTTTTGCTTTAAGAATTACATGAGATGATTTACATCTCATTAAACTTCTATTTAAATGTCATGTTGATTGACTTAACAATTAATTTAATAGTCGTATATAAAAAATATGACCAAACATCTTAGTTTGGCCCTTGTCCTATACATTAACACGGAGGAGACATATTTACACTTCTGTAAACGGATGAAGCAAACTAAATATTAAATAATAAAACTGTAATTTTGTGACCTTTTGACAATCTTCAGCTAACCATTTCCCCCCGTTTCCAGTCTTTATGCTAAGCTAACTGCCTCCTGACAGTTGATTCACATTTAATGCAAAGGAGTGGTATCAGTTCCAAGCGTCAGAGTGAATTCACAAATGCATTAACAAGGTTAAATAAAAACAGAGCTTCGAGACACACGTGCCTGTAACGGCTTGATTTGAGATCTTTCCAGAACACCAGCTTTATTGTGACAGTTCACACAAACAGCTTCCTGTACAAGCACAACACCTCCTTGTCTCATTTGGTTTGTTACGTCTCATCATCGGGAGCCTGGAGACACGAGAACAGTCTGCGAGCACTGTGCAGCTCGCCCGCCCCTGTTCAGGAGTGAGTGAGTGTGGTTAAATCTCAGTAGTCTTTCATAGATTCCTCCAGTTCCCTACCCACCCCCCCCCGCCCCGCCGTCTGTTAAAAGGAATCAAAAACTCTGTCTATAAAGCGTCTATGCAGTTCTTACCAAAGTGTTATGTGCCTGCTTTTGTATCAACAAGTCTCTTGTAAATTATTTACACATGGCCATCTACCCTCCCCCGGCTGCACACGTTTTCTGATCTTTCACGAACCAATAAGTCGTCAATAATTAATAAAACAAGCTTCACATCAAGAGCAAAAAAAAATAAAAAATAAAAATCAAATCAAAAATGATCAGTTAGGTCCCCTCTCTGCCCAGATCGGCACAGAACGGCCAAACATTAAAAGAAAACAAGGCTGTGGCTGAACAGAGGAAGGGCCACTGCTCTGGTTATTTAAGAAACTGATCCAAGGTCCACACACGTCCAGTCGACCTCAACCACTAAAGCACTAATTTACAGCAGCGGTCCACGTGAAGGACTTAAACAATAATACTGAAACAGAACCTTTCAATAGGCAATAAGTCCATATATTGAAATATACAACATCTTTCATCCTTCAATATATATTTCAATATACAAATCAAATATATAAAAACGTAACATACTGTAGTGTGGTGGTGAAGCCGTATAATGACTGATGGGACACTACGGAGTGTGTGGATATGTGGGGGAAAAGGTGTATGTTTTAACTATATACCGATTAGCCTGTTACCTGAGTTTCGGGCTATTGTCTCCAAAAAGAATGGTTGTGTTCAAATCCTGCGTCGTCCCACAGTCACACACGTGAACTCACAGCACACACGAACAGGTAAAGTACCGTTTAAATAGCCAATACAAACACACCTGAAAGCAAGTCTCTCTCTAAAATGATAGTTATCTTTGGGGAGAGATAGAGAAAGGGGGAGGGGGGGGGGGGAATACAGAGAGAAAGGCGAGGAAGAGAGATGGAAACAGTAAATAACATCACAGCTCATTTCCATATCTCCTCATGTGGCAGGAGCTCGTCTCCTCATGAAACCGTTCAGAGAGTTAAGTCTTTTTTTGTTTGTTTTGTATGATTTTTTTTCTTTTCTTTGCATAGCCAGTGACAGTGGACTCGTCTCCTCTCTGGAAGCACGGCCCCTTTTTTAAATTTAAAAACTCTTGCCACACCGCAGGAGTTTCAAAGTGATCGCTGTCAACGTGGGTGGAGCGCCTTAGTCCATGTGCATCCCTTCAAACCAGGCTGGCCGGGGGGGATGTGTTCAGTGGGTCCATCCAACAGATGCGGCGTCCCGCTCACAAGGTGGACTCTCTCTGGCGTTCGCGCCCGTTCGACGTCTTCTTCACTTTGGAAATCCCCTCCAGAGCCCCAGACTCAGTCACTCTGCACAGGGAGAAAAGCAGAGAGCAGCAACTAGGGATGAGTGAGGACACCAGTATCTGTGTGTGGTCAACCAGCGAAATGATCCGTATCCGTACGAGGACTTAAACCGGAAGTGGGCGGGGCTTACACAGGAAGCCGGCGTTTTAAGCCTGACATGGATATGGGTCTATTTACAGAACAGCCTTAGAATTGAGCTTCCGATCAAGTTTTTGATCACAATAGTAAGATAACTATTCAGAATGAGTTTTTTTTTTTTTACAAACTTCAGTGAATCAATGAAGACAACAAAAGCAACATTTGACAAAGTGCAGCGAAAACAGGCTTTGCATTAAATCATGATGCATATGAAGCATTTCACTTATTAAATGTTAAACTGGACAGAGGAAATTAATATTTGATAAAACATAAATGTTGTATTTCTGTCGTGTCTTCCACGTCTGACTCCTGCTTTTAATCACGTCATCTTGTTCTGTACTGGTCCTGTGACACCTAACTGGAGAATTGGCTCCATCTGCTGTTTGTCCGAAGTGCACCAGCTTCTAATACTCAACACGGTCACGGTTCATTTGTGTTTGCTGGTTTTCTGTTAAAACATTTGGATGGAAACCTGGTTACTGTTGCAGTCAGACAGCTACAGATTAAAAGGAGGGACAGAGGAAGAATAGGAGTTCAGAGGATTAAGTGGAGGGAAGGACTCATGCACTTACACTTCATCCATCTCGTTGTCCTCCTCGTCCTGGGGAAGCTGGAGGTACGGGTTGTTGGATGCCGGTCGGAACTTGTAGCCCGTCAACACGAAAAAGATCAGAGTGGACACTTCTACCAGAAACTGGAGAAACACAAGAGAGTGGGTGTTTAATGACAGATGGTAGGACTGTTGTATAAGATGTGTGCGCCAGTATCGAAAAGATTAACACTGCTCACAGTCCGAGTACAGCTGCCAATTTGTTATCAGAATTAACCAGCTTCTACACAACAAATATGCAGGTGAACTTCATATAACTGGAATCAGACACAAATCTCTGGCAGTGTGGATATACGAAAGGTTTGTGTGTCCTGCAGCATTTTCTACTTCCACCAACGCCGACATCCAATCAGATGTCCGAGGGGAGGAATGATGTCATTGACGATTTAACGAGTATGTCACGTGTTTGCAGACATGGAACTGGGCCACACACACAAGTGTCAACCCACCGACACCCAGTGGTTTGTGAACTTGTTTTGAAGCCTCAACTTTGGTAGCTTGTCCAACCACAATCAGACATCAACATGTGACCAATGCACAAATCAACCACAAAAGCAAACAGACAGCTTGAAGCATTTAGCAGCCTGATGGCAGCTTAAAGTCTAATAAAGTAATAAAGTCAGTTTTATTGTAGATGATCGTCTTACCTCGTAGCACCACTGCCACTGGAAAGGCATGGTGACCTTGAGCAGAATCGCTATGATCCTCGTAAAGTAGATGTAACACACGATCTAAAAAGAAGAGAACTGGGTTTTCAGAAACTGTACATAGTTGGTAGTCTAATGCTTAAACCAATATAACTTTGATCTAAACTGAATTCTTTCTTTGATCTGCAACACCACAAAAAGCTTCAGTATTCAGTATAGTGCACAACAAGCGTCAGCTTATGGTGTTGTTGACAGTTGTTTGACAGCTGATGGACGGATGTGGGGAGGGGGGATGACAGAATGAAACCACCGCCGGGTTGAACTTCCTCTTACCATCACATAGTAATGCCGGAAGAGCTTGAGCTTCTCCAAATTCATGGCAGCTGAAAAAGAAGTTAAAGAAGTAAATGACCAGCTCCACATAAAACCAGATGATTGTTGACTGATGGCTGTTGACGATCGAGACTCTTACCTTTGCCGTCGATGCTAGAAGCTTCCTGGAGATGACGGATCGACCTGTAAAGACAAATATTTTGGACGGTTACTGAGGTTCATGTCTGTAAACAGCTTCCATGGAAACAGCCAGATGCTTGTACACTAATCTCAAAATTAGGCAATGGACTTTTACTATGGAAACTGATACCATGCACACACACACTGACCAGACAACGGGGAAGAGAATGGCTCCACAGCAGATGAGGTCAACAAGAAAGAGGATCTCCTTCCACAGGTAGTATTCACTGGAGCCTTCCTCTGTCGACTCGATGATGATGTAGGCAACGTTAGCCAGAACCTGGAGGACGACAGACGAGTCGGTCACCGAAACAAACCCACTGAATGTTACACAACTCCACACAGCTACGGTTTCTCAAGCACACGCACCTGCAGGGGGATGACGATCATGAAGATCTTCTTCTCCTTGTCGGACAGGATGTATTTCACGAAGGCCCAGCCGGTGCCGATCAGTGCCAGTGTGATGAAGAGGAGAGCCCCTTTGAGCCTGGAGACACATCGATGGGGTCAGTGGTTAGATCTATTTAACAAAAAGACTTCACACCTTGGAGAGAGTGTACTTACAGGTGTGTGATGTAATACATGACAGCCCAGCCTTCGATTGGATGCCCCTCAGTGTTGATGAAGTGATAGTTGATCTGCGACATGAGGAGAGATTCGTTTTTTACAAACAGACAAAGAGTCCTGATGGGTGGTGAGCGCCACGAGCCATTCAGACAGAATTAACAGACGTCACAATATAAAAAATCAGAATAACGATACAAGAGGAGAGAGAGTTACTCACACTATGGAAAACCAATGACGTGGACTTGGTGAAGGCCAGTGCTGCCATCAGCCAGTGTATCTTAAACACGCTGTACCTGTAAATATGTGCACAGGGAGAGACGCTTAGACAACCACACAAATTCACTTCTCAGTATATTAGAGATGTTCTGATACCAGCATCCAAAACACATACATGATTAGTATCATACAGCTGTTAAAATCTGTTGTAAGTGGTTTCTTTTAACTGGTATTGGCCGACACACAAAGTACCAGGTATCAGAATCTGCATTTGAACATCTCTACAGTAGATGCAAAAACATGACTGTAAATGGTCTGACCACGCAGCCCGCAAAGTCATGTGGTAACTGTAAATGAGGAAGCTGCAAGATTCTGTGACACTGAACTCATGTCAGTTCTGCGTACCTGTGCTTCATGAGTGTGTACACCCAGACCATGGCAGCGGTGAAGAACACTCCAGCCATACAGATGTACAGACGGGACAGGGGGATTTCTGCTGCCGACAGGTAGCCGCTGGGGTTCTTCTCCTTCACTTCCACCTGCAGAGGATACGTTCACGTTAACACGTGCACAGACGTGGCCAAACACCCCCCCGACTTCAGGACACTCTACTTACAGTGAATGAGTAGGGCAGTTTAATCCCAGGTATCTTGTTCTGGCAGTAGTGGAATTTGAGGCTGTAGAGCCCCTGCGCCAGCGGGCCAATCACCATGTGGAACTGTGGAGGAGGGAGGGAGACTTTCACTCAACAGCAGAACAGATACAATTTCTCTTCTCATCATTGAGAAGGTTGTACTCACACTGAAGTTATAGGAGCCGTTGATTTTGTCCAAAGCTAAAGTCAGTAGCTTGGTCTTCCCCAGCTGAAACAAACAAACAAGATTAGACGTTGAGTTCATGAAGCGATCACACACACACACACACACACACACACACACACACACACACACACACACACACACACACACACACACACACACACACACACACACACACACACACACACACACACACTTCTCACATTGATTCCAGTTTCCTCCTCTTTTGGAGCTTCTTCTGGTGCTTTCAAGTCGGTCTGCTCCTCCTTCTCCTGATCCACAGACTTGTCCATTTTGTCCTGAGATGTCTTGTCATCTGGCTTCTTTGCAGTTTCATCTGGTTTCTTTGCAGTTTCATCTGGTTTCTTTGCAGTTTCATCTGGTTTCTTTGCAATTTCATCTGGTTTCTTTGCAGTTTCATCTGGTTTCTTTGCAGTTTCATCTGGATTCATTGCAGGTACATCTGGTTCAGGAGCCTGCCTGGTCTTCCTCTGATCTACAGGACATTAAATGTTCCAAGTACAGTTGGTATAAATTTATTCTCTCATTCATTGCGGTGGCATGTGGCTGCAACAGGAGGTTAAAGGTGTAAAGTAGGACCGACACTGACCTTTAGGCTCAGGAGACTTTAGCCTGGCTGTCAAGATGTTGTCTTGTTCACCTATAGCTTTCACTGTGACACTACACAAACACACAACACACACATTAGACATTCAACAATCACATCAGGGAGTCAGTGCACTGAAAGAAACACTTCTGAATACCGGTGCTGAAACTGACTCTGACATTTGCTTTCTCAAAGACAGAGAGTATCTTTACAAACCTGAGGGTGTGGATATTGATGAGGAAAATAATAAGAGGCTCCTCATTATTGGGCAACTCTTCTGTAGTGAGCGGGCATCTCTCTGTCTCCTCTGCCTGAAGAAAAAAATTAACAAATAACATAAAAAATCTGATGCGTCAGTGTCATGCAACACACGGCAGAAATTGTCCTTGAAAGCAAAATTGCACGACTCAGATGAACAACTGGTTTTAGTTATCTGTAATGAATTGGATGTACTCACTGTGTAGGACAGGACTCCATTCACACGGGACCTGGAGAGGGTGAAACCCACCTAAACACAGTGCGATGAATGTGGTCAGTCAGGAGCACATGATTTTCAGTAAACATATTGTACATTTCACTCTGTGTCATTCATCTCTTGGTCAAATCGGAATTAGACGTAAAAATACCATCAACCCCACGAGCTAGAAAGATGAATCGCTGCACCGATCCAACATCCACTAAGGGACTGACTGACTAATCTATTCAACAGCATATTCAGTCTTACACTAAACCAACTCATAAGGATCCTGTGGGGTTTTTTAAATGATAAAATTATAGTTTCTCTGATAGTTTTTCCCTTACTGTCAAAAAACCCCAATACAGGTTCAAAACCAATGTAAAAATAAGAATATAGACAGAATAATTCATGGGATCTTGTTCTATTATCTACTGACCACTGTGCAGGGGGGGGGGGGGGGGGGGGGGGGGGGGGGGGGGGGGGGGGGGGGGGGGGGGGGGGGGGGGGGTGAAGTGCAGGGGTCAAACAGCGTAGCAGCCAAATCCAATACAGCCTCTATTCTGCTCGTGTGGCATCATCCAAGTGTCGTAAGCCCTGACATTTAAATGTGACTTGTAACGGGGTCACTTACACCACGTTTTGAGCCTAAATGTCCTTGTGATCATCTGGCAGCCGCGTTCCACATGGATCACCTGCAACATTGAGGCTAAAACATGGTGTAAATAAGCGTTTCCAGTCCAATTTGAATGTCTGGGCTTACAGACACTTGGATGTCGTTTGTTGTTGGTTTTCTACGTTTGAAGAATCGTTCACCAGTTAATTAAATTGTTTTGGATGTGGCTGCAACACTGTTCACCCCTGAAACCCCACAAGTGTTTGGTGGACCCTCCATCTGCACAGCGGTGAGCACAAAGTGCCAGTCCGGTGTTCAGCTCGATGCAGGAGCGGTGTTAACACGTTTCACCCCCAAAAAAACACGTGATTTGAACATGCAATGGTGAAGTGAACTCTTACAAACACACGCACACTGCTTACCGGGTGGGTGCTGTAGTTCACCAGCTGGTCGGTGGGGAGGCGCAGGGAAATCAGGTTCACGTCCAGAGTCCCGTTGGCAAAGAAGCCGAAGTTGTTGAGGTCGACAGCGGAACGACTTTCATTCTGAGAGGAAGCAGAATGGAGGATTAACACAGGAAGAGCTGCGGCAGCACACTTCAGTGACTGGACACGGAACCAGATGCTCTACAACCAACATGTCCCCGTCATTTACACGACTCCCTTCCCCACCACCTCACTTCTGATTCGGTTCCACACATCGCGACCCCCCCCGGTCCGCCGCTGCAGCTAATTCCAGCGAACCAGCGGGCTAATAAGAGCGACTACAACCAGCTAGCCCCCTCCGCGTTAGCCTCCCGAGCTAACACCGACCCAGCTCGAGTCATGATACCCGCCGTGCCCTCGACCTACCCGGAGGGTGAGCCTGTGTATCCTCGCGTTGCATCCAGCCAGCAGCAGCAGGAGGAGAAGCCCGGCCACCGCACATCCTCTCCGGGCCGCGGCCATCACCACCGGGGCACTGCCTGCTAACGTTCACCTGCGGCTAAAGCTAATGCTAGCGACAGTTCCTGCCAGATGGCTGACGAGCGAGCTGGCTAGCGGCCTCAACAGCAGCCGAGGCGGGCGGGTTGTTTCACTGAGGTTCGCCGGCTCCCGTGTTGGTTACTGGACCATAACAGTTAACGTCGTGTTTCCCGGTTCCTCCGTGTTTTCATCGCGCAGGGAAACAGCCACAGCTAACCGCTAGCTCAGAGGGGGCGCTAGCTCACTTCCGGGTCTCCAATCAAGAACAAAACACTGAGCCGAGGTGCGGACGGACACGTCACGGGCCGCGTGCTGACGTCACTGCCACGGATTCATCAGCAGAAACTACACAAGTAGAAGAAAGTTGTAGTTTCTACGGTGTTATTATTATTATTTTTTATTGCAAATTACATCATTATCCATACAATACTTTCTAATAAAAAACATAGAATATTTTCTTCTCAAATCCATAGTTAACTTTTTAAAAATACTTTCATTAAAACATAAATATAACCTTTTGTACACTGTATTATTACTTATAAGTTTACTGTAAGATTATTGTTTGAAAGAGATAAGACGATACAATAAATATCTGAAACTTAAAAACTTTAAACGTTGCTCTTTAATTCTAGATCGACCACTTGTGTGTTTATCCTTTCATCATGTTTCTTATTGGTTTATTTCGTTATCCACTCTTTTTTCCGGTCTTATGTATAATTTTTTTTGTCTGACGTGCCTTTATTGTTTTTAATATATGTCAAGTTGAATAATAATAAAAACATCCGCCGTCCTGTCTGCACCTTGTGCTTGTAGCTTTGGTCACGTGGGTTGTTGTAAAGCTTCCGGATAAAAGTGCTCACGTGACTGAACCTCCACGTCATAGAAAAATCTTCTTTCACAGAGCGATCATGTTTGACACGTGGAACTTGTTTGTTTTCGTGTTACTCACTGATCACTTTGTTGATTCTTGGATTAAAGGAAGATGTTGACAAAAGCTGCAGATCTGACTTCTCATATTCAGCATCACTTTGGACCACAGAGCTTTTTAAATCTCCCTAAATTGGTGAATAAAACATTTACTGCTGCTTTATGGCTCAGTTATAATCATGGAGGGATCATTATGACCAGAGGCTCTGAATACAAACATGCCACAGACCCAATATCCTCCAATATAAAAAACAAAAAAGAAAAGAACTATAATAAATAAGGCACTCTTACTCAATGTTTAACAAGTATATACTTCATAAAAGTTACAGGCTACACTTCCTGTTGAGCTGTTGTTTATTCAGCATCAGGTATTTAAAAATTATATTAAAATGTCCTGAGGATATTTAGTCTAAAAACAGCTTCAGATGTGAAAAAGAAGAAATGTACAAAGATATGAAATATAAAAGATCGTTAATCTTTAATCGGCACAGTTAGTATAAAAACATTTACAGTGACGCCTCGGGGAAATAATAATAATCCAGTTTCTGTTCTTTTGTATTAATTTCTGTAAGATTTAGTGGCATCTAGTGGTGAGTTTGCAAAGTGCACCCATCTGAGTAACCATACATTGTGTACAAAGATGGACGACATCTCAGCTCGGAAGTGAAGCCAAAGCCTCTCGTTTGCCAACTGGTGGCTAGATGCAGTACAGGTCATAAATCCTGCCTCCTCCATGTTGGCAGATGGGACTAAAGAGTCAATCTACACGATAAATTATATTTTCTGAAAGATGGTTTTGGTCATTTTGGTTAGTTCTTATAACACTGATGTTATAAGGCATGGTTGATCTGTCTGTTCTGTGCGACATGGCGGTGCAACAGTGGAAGAGGACTTAAAGGTTTCATTCTACGGTAACAACAACACGAGGATGCCTCTTCTCAGGCTATTAAACACTAATGAAAACAAATATGAATATTCAATTTCTGCCAATCATGATTTGTTGATGGTTATATTCCACGATCCAGAGGTGCCACCGATGACACTCGGAGCGATGATCACACTTCCCTGCTGAGCGGAAATTGAGGCAGGAGCAGCAGCAGGAGTCGAAGCGGAGGAGGAAGTGGAGGGTGCGGCTGTTTTTCTCTCTGAGGATGAAAAGATACAGATGTAGAGAATCGATAAAGACACTGGAGAGAAGCTGGTTGTTGTTGGTAACTTGGACTGAAGGTGAGTTTATGGAATGAACTGTCCACTGCACCTGAGTGAGCGTCCTGTAACTTCACCGCCTCGCTGTTAAAGTTCATCTTCCTCAGGATCGCAGTGGAGATGTTCACGGCCGACTCTTCGCCGTAGCTGCCAGTCATCTCGCTGACAGTTTTTATCCGGGACGCCTTCTCCAGACGGGACTTGGCAACTGGTTTGCAGCCGTCCAAGACGTCGTTGGAGAGATACCACTGAAACGTTTTGAAGTCGTCATCGAGCAGCTCCTCCAGAGTGTGTAAGAGCAGCTCTGGAACCAGCATCTCTGCTCACTGCACAGACAGAACGTGGAACAGTAGTTTTAGATCAAAAGTTCAACAACACTCGTTTGCTTTGTTTAGGAAGATAAATAAGAACGATACCACTCTCCTACCTCTCTGTATTTGGGGTTTTATAAGAGTTCATGTTGGACCAGGGCTGCCACTAACAATTCTTCATTTATTACAACAATCTGCCAATTTCATTAATTTATTATTTTATCTATATAATGTCTGAAAATGATCTTGTGACGTCCAGGATGTCACTTGTCATAGCGACACTGATTCAATTATGAAGCTAAGATGTTAGTTCAGTGGATTTTGTGAAACTGGGCCCGCTCCTAATACTTGGCTGGGAACAAGCATCGTGAGCAGAGTGGCTATAAAGGTGGATTCATTCAAATTAACAGATTAATCCTTAATCAACAACGCCTTTTGAGTTTATCCTCATTAAAGCTCAGGTCGTGCAAGTCTGAAAACTTTTTAAATATAAAATATTTCTCTAATTCTGAAAATAAACAAATGTTTACAAAATACAATAGAGTAAACACTAAAATAATTCAATTAATCCAGTGCAACATCAGAATCTATAGAGGCAAATCTACATGTGTCAGGATTTTTGTTCCAATCACAATGTTAAAAAACCAGGCACCACTTTTATAAAAAGTTTACAAACTGCACCTTTTACTACTGATTCAAATTAAATAATGCTGATCAGTTGTAAGAATAAACAGGATGTGGAAAACCCTTGACTGCAAGTCTGTTGTCTCTCGAATGAAACGTTAAATCTGTGGTTATAAACGTTTGTAAATCATTAATAAATGGTCGTGATCTTTGCAGCTACAAATGTTAGTAAATCATTTATAAGTTAAGAAATCCAAACGAGTTTTAGTGGTGTTGGTTTCTCTCTTAATAATGAACAATCAACAAATGTTACACATCCGTCCACATTTATGAATCATAAGTTAAAGTTTCTTATGCAGCAGTTACACAGTTTCTAAATTCTGAATGATATAATAAGTTTCATGCTTACGGTCCCTGTTATATGCTGTTTAGTGCAGATCTGTGTTTTGTGTTCTTCTGTGTGTAACTGTGTGTGTGTGTGTGTGTGTTTCAGGACCTGTATTGTTTATCATTTTGTTGTTCTGATCAGATGTAAAAGAGAATGAAGCTATGATCGAGTCCAGTGTATCTAATGGTGATGTTTGATCCGTACACTGTCTCTTTTAGAGTTAACACAGGATGTAAAATGACGGCAGCTGAAAGTAACACATATGATTCTCTGAGGAAAACAGTTAGTCAAACTTTAAACATCAGAGACAATAGAGTCTGCTCACTGCATGTGTAACTCCAGTGTGTGTGTGTGTGTGTGTGTGTGTGTGTGTGTGTGTGTGTGTGTGTGTGTGTGTGTGTGTGTGTGTGTGATCCAGAAGAACTTACTGTGCCACCGGCCTCAGATACGACGCAACACTGACAGCTGCTGTGAATAAAATGGCACAAACCCGGGTCAAACAGGAAGTTCACAAACCACAGTACAGAGAGAGACGAGCAGGAAGCTGGGGAGAAAAAAATGCTTTCACCTGAAAGTGAAATGAAAGTGAAAAGTCCTTTTCTCTACCAGTTGGCATTTCGAGACTAAAGTGGAAATGAGAACAAAGTCAACTCCTCTGCTCCGGCTGATACAGATGATTAAAAGTAAAACATATATATATATATATATATATAAATTGGCAATATGATTCCTAAGATGTCATCATCAAACCCTTATAATAATATTAACAATAATAATAATACTTATAATAACTAAGGAGCTTTAAAAACAGGGTTTACAAAGTGCCCTGACAGACTTCACACTCTGGGGTAGTTACAAAATAATGCAGTCGCACTAATAAAAACAATTCATTGATAAAAGGAATAAGAAAAGGAAATCCCGTGAAACCTGGAATTACAAACGAAAAGGAATAGGATCAATAAAAAGAAGAAGACAACTTTACATTAAAGCGAATAAATACAAATTAAAAGAACACACACTATAAAACATAAAAAGGCAACATCACACCACCAAGAAGTGACAGTAAATTCTGTTATGAATAAAAAATTCAACACAAATACGAGCCAATATATAGAAAATACACATAAACATAGATATGTGTCTGTGAAAAGCTCATATCTGCAGATTGTATCGTCCAAACAATATAAGAGACAGAATCTATTGGTTATTAACTCTGTGCTCGACAGCTGTTGGCAGGTTGAATAATTAACAATAATAATAATAATAATTAGTTAAATAAATAATTATTTTAATTATAACAATAACTCACATTTCAAGGGGGCCACGGACGATTCACATATGTATTATTATTATTATTATTATTATCAAGGGGAGAAGGATATAAAGTGAGTTAAATCCATCCTTCACCAACACTTTTTTATATTGTATTATAAAAATATTGACTATAGCATATTTATGGAAATACAAGAGGAAAATGTACAATGAAACATAGTTTTTTTTAAGGTTGAGGTAACGCTCAAAAGAAATTACAGCTGTCATTGTGCGGAGTTTTGTGGGTTTTCTGAGACAATACAACTTTGAATTCATTGGTTGTTATTTTCAATAGCTCCACAGTGGCCCATTGCTGCTTAAGTAACACACACACACACACACACACACACACACACACACACACACAGACACACACACTCTTTTGCCCTCCTTGCTTCAGCACTACACTGCATTATTCTTGACCCGCCCTTCCTTCCTCTCTTGATATACCAACAGAGAACGCCCAGGGTGGGTTTCAGAGGCCAAAGCAAAGGAATCGCCTGATTATTACTTTCAGACACACGAGTGCACACACACACACACACACACAAAGAGACATGCATACACACCCATGCCTCAATAAAAAACAGAAGTACTCAGAGTTTCCCTCATAAGTCTCGGACAGTGTCCCGGCCGGCATCACACGGCCTGTAGCGTGTGTTTGAGGGAGACGTCCCATCAGCAGCCGGTATTCTGAGCCAGGGAAACTGATGAAGGATGTTTGCTTCCGCTCGGCCAATCACGCTGCTGCTGCTGCTTCACCTGCTCGGCTCAGGTGAGTGAGATGACACCTTGATGGGGTACGAGAAGACTAAAGAGGTCAAACGTGAAACGAGAAAGAGTGAGTAGAGAGATGAGCAGAGGTCGAGGGTGTGTGGACAGAGCAGGTTCTGGAGTTTGTAAAACACTCAGAGAGGAATTGAAGTAATTGTTATTCTGGGCTTATGAATAAATCTTAACTGGAAAGAGAGAATTTGATTTCTTTTGAGGGGCAGTAATATGTTTTTTCTTCTTTTTTCATGATCTGGCCACATCTTATAATACCTGTCGTTTATCATATAAACCTTATCAGTTCTCTCAAGCTGGACAATGAATGATCCTAAAGACATATACATCACAAAAATGACATTAAATTAAAATCCTATATTGAATAATTTCTTTAAGTACGATTTTGAGGTGAACTTACACTTGAGTGTTTCAAACTTCTGTCTCTACTTCACTCATTACAAGTGATATTTCTTTATCTTCTGCCCATAACATATAAACTAACTAATTAAAGATGATTAAGTTCTAAAAATGAATTGAAAATCTTCATGTATGTACATTTGGAAGATAAAATAACTGCCAACCGGCGACAGAATTAAAAATCTTGTTACATGTTAATGCATCAACACTAATAATCTACCCATCCACTATCTATGCTGCTTATCCTTTGAAGAAATGATATCTAACCATTCTTCTGAAAACCACGAGACCTACGATATATATTTCGTTGACTTCTGTATTTACATTAAAATTCACACCCAGAGAAACCCCCAATTTTATTCAAGGTAACAGGACGTTTCATTTCAGTCGCCTTTTACTTGCATCATATCCACTTTACCCGAGACTTTGCCCGTCTCTGCGAAAACTTCTGTGGCAAACGAAAGACAACCACACAGCTAGCCCGTTAGCCAGTCGGCTGTTTTTGCCTTCCACTGATTATTCATTGAGTTTCCTGCGTAACGTGAAAACGTGTCCAGCAGATTTTCATCGGCAATGGTGTTGGAGACAAAAACTCCCATGATCCGACGCTGATTAACAACGTCATCAAACTTGGTGGTTATTATTTTGATTGAGAGACCCCCTAGCGGCAGAAGTTATGACCCAGTGATGACCCTGTGCTCAACAGACAGAACCTGCGTCGCCCTGTGTTTTTGAAGAGTGGCACGTGGGAAACATAACTTAGTGTGACAGCTGCTCCGCTGACGAGCATCATTGAGCTACTGCGAGCGCGATCCCCTGATAGGCAGGAGAACAACCCCAGGATCCAGTGGAACAATGACCACAGAAAAAGAGAAGGGAGTTCTTTCGACTTGGGCAGGGTGTCCTTCCTTCCTCAGAGGAACACACTGGGTGTATTCAGCGCGCCACGAGAAACAATGGTTCACAATAGATCAGCTAGAAAGAGTATTATTCCACGAGATGGCAAAATTCAACTGACCGCTGAGTGTATTATGATAAGACAGTGGGAAATGACTCATAAGTTCATTTGACTCACAGCTCCAGGATAAACATTATTAGAAGCATTGCGCCAGTGATTTCTAAAGTTAATTGGTCTCTAAAAGGGCATAAATCCTTGTATTTTATTCTTCTGAATTCAATGTTCAAGATTAAAAAGAATAAAATATATATTTGAGACTGTTTGATTTCTATGTTTACATATTTAACTGACTTACGATATCTTTCTCCTCTTCCTCTCCCGACCACTCCCGGGACCTCAGTTACATCACTTTCCATTCAGACACCTGCTCCACCCATTCCGTCCCAAGTCTCCCCACCCTCACCCGTCCCGTCAGATGTCCCGTCTTTCCCCTCGTCTGTCAGCGTCCCACCCTCCACCCCTCCCTCCATCAGCAGCGGCGGAGAGTCGGCCACAACAGCTCGATGCCCCCTGACCACGTCGCCCTCCACTGTGGTCGTCAGGTATGGAAGGAATAACTGATATTAACTTTCAGAGCGGCACACTGGTTCAGTTATAAAAGGGTCCGTTCACCCAATTTAAAAAAAGTTTTCTCACAAACATTTAACGTTTTTGCTCGAGTAGCTTTACGGTTCTTTCCTGTGTCAGTGTTCCCACTGAAATGTTTGAAAAGTGCACGTTTTCGGTAAAATTGTGACGACTAATTGTGTGAAACCTCCCATCACAGGTTTGCTGATCCGTTCACAGTCAACTGCTCTATACCAGTGATGGGATTCCCTGTCCTGGGCTGGGAATTCAAACCGGGGACAACCGCCATGGTAGCTAAAGAGAAATGCATCACTGATCATCCCTTTAATCAGCCAACAGCACCAAAGATAGGATTCATAAAAGCATCTTCTGTTATACTGTAAACATGCTCCTAATAAACGAGCACCACACAGATAGTAATGATCTATTGTATCTTAATAGTTTTAATTTGATTTGTGACGTCTTGTGACTCCAGCCGATTCCCGAGGCCACTCAGGGTCGTTTCCTGGTCTGGAGTGTGGACAGGATGACCGAGTGGAGCATCGAACCCATGTGCTTCGCTCTGTTGGAGCAGGGACAGTGCCACATCGACCTCCCTGTGATCGTCTACAGTGAGTTTTCTTCACTATAACAGCTTTTAGTGACAATATTAAGACATTTTAACTCATTAACATCATTAATGTTACATATTTTTGCACATATGCACAAACTGAAATGGAAATATATCCATTTAAATCTACTAGACTTGTCTCATAGTTATCAGTCCCCTAAACATGTCAGATCTTTTAAAATCAAGATCCATGAATTAATCACTAGGAAAACTATTTTTCCCCATCTCACAATGTTAAAGAAAGTGAAAGGAAAATGGATCCAGCCCAAATGTTCAACTCATTCTCTCCTGGCCGAGGTCAAATCCTTCCACAATCCTTCCAAGTTTTGGGGGAAATATGTGCGATAGTTTCTGCGTAATCCTGCCAACAAACAAACCAGCTAGAAAGGCTCTCAATAGAATGTATACCTCTGTGAAGGTCTCCTTCAATTCGATGAAGCTACACCAACGTCCACATAGTGATATACAAGCCCCCCCCCCAAAATGACAGATTTTTCCATCACAATCCCCGAGTGATTTCCTGGGTTAACTTTGAAAATGGATCCACCCCCCCGATAGATTCCATTTCATCTAAATTGTACAAATTGATGTTTTCTATACCCTAGAATGGTCCCTATATATTTAAATACTTTATATTTAAATACTTTATATCTACATCTGGAGCGGGTCCTCTATATGGAGACCGCCATGTTTTTTACAGTAGCCCAGACTGGACAAACTAAAAACCTTTTGAGTTTTTATGACAACTGAAGGTTTCCACAGGTTCTGTTTCATGTTTGTCCGATGCAACATGCGACTTCACCACTAGATGTCACTACATTCTACACACTGAACCTTTAAGTAATTTATCTCTCTGACATGTTAAATTATACGAATCTTTTCTTTGTGGTTGATCTGTTCACCTGCCTCCACAGAGCCTCCAGACTTCGTCTCCATCAGCGTTGCCGATCACTCTGGGCCGATGTTGGAGGGTCGTGAGTACACTCTGCAGTGCGAGGTGCAGGACGTGGCTCCTGTGGGACACCTCGCCGTGACCTTCTACAAGGGACAGTCGGCTCTGCGTCAACTGCAGTCCAACAACATGGAGAAGGAGCCAGTGACTGAGGTCTTCACTCTGGATATTATCCCCAGTAAAGAAGATAATGGAGCTCAGTACTGGTGTGAAGCTAAGCTGGAACTGGGACCAGACGGACCACAGCACCCTCCAGTGGTGACGTCAGAAAAACTGAATGCCACGATCCTCTGTGAGAGAAGCTGCCAGCAAAATTTATTACAGATTTAAAGTGGATTATTTTTTTTATCTACACGATTTATATTCTCAACCCTCTTCCTCCCCTCCTCTTTTTCCCATTATGCCGCTTCTCTGCACCATCTTTTCCTGCTCTCACTTCTCGTCTCTCCCAGTTGGTCCGAACCTCGTCTGTCCACCGAAGCTGCAGGTGAGAGAGGGAGAGAGTCTGGCCTGTGAGGTGAGAGGGAACCCTCAGCCGTCAGTCACCTGGTTCAGGGACGGACAGAAGGTCGCCCTGCCCGCTCACTCGAGCAGAGAGCATGCTGGGAAATACACGGCCTGGACAACAGGACATCTTGGACAGAAAAACTTTACAGTGGAGGTGGAGGTCCTCGGTGGCAGAGGTAGGTTTGTGCCATCTGTACAGTTAGAGAATTAAAGTACGGAATCTCCATCAAACTGCAACAAATTGCAAACAATTGTAAATATCAATCTTCTAAACATTTCAATGAAAATGTTGAAGATCTCAACATATTACATGTTAATCGGTCCAGAAGTTTCTGCGTAATCCTACAAACAGACAAAAGCAGACGATAACAGAACCTCCTTGGTAACAAAAGTAAACCACCACACACACAAAGCCTTCTATCTAGATTCTAAACTCCCACATCGAGCCGTTTCAATTACCACGACAAATTAAACAGAGCTAAAAGTTTAAGGTCAGCCTGTAATAACTTGTCTCCTCCTCTTTCCAGGAACTACAAACATCTTGAATGGATATTTCCTTTTGGGCGTCGTCTTAATCCAGATGATTACGTGGCTGTAAAAACAAAAAACAGAACCCAGCTCCATCTGTGACCCCCCCCCCCCCATCACTTGAATGAACTGCCTTAATACAAGGAATATTTTCAGAGCTGGAGTCAGTGAAGAGATTCAGAGTTTTTCCCTCTTTTGTCCCAATGGATCTCTCTTTAAATTCATGTCTTTTTATGCTTCTTTATGTTCAAGGTACATTTTCTTCTGTTATTACACTGAAGCCTCCATATCACGCACAACAGCTACATTTCAAGTCATGCAGAAAGACTCACTTTCTTGTCGTGTACAACTTCATCACAAATCACAGACAGTTCAGTTTCCACATTTGCTAAATGTTAGTGTCCACAGGTCTTACTTCTCTGCTGTGCATTAAAATGAACTATCCAATGCAGAGCAGCGCTGGGCCTGCGTTCTTGCTTTAGAATTAACAAACATGATCTTTTCCCTTAGCTCCACGTGTGTGAGAATCTTGTATAAATGTGTAAAAAGTATACGACTGAAACTTGGTGCTGTTGGACGGAGCTCACACCAAAACACAACCTTCATTTAACAAGTTGCTCTTCAGAAATAGAGAATAAAATGTGGACAATACTCACGTAAGGTTTAGCAAACATTCACAATTCATCACTTTTAATAAAAAAATAAAAATAAAAAAAAATACTTTTGGGTATCGTGCATGAATTCTCAAACTGCCACCCATCAAATATCTATATCTCTTATTCTTTATGGGTCATGGGGGGGGGGGGGGGGGGGGGGGGGGGGGGGGGGGGGGGGATGAGGTGGGTACATGCTGGAGAGGTCGCACAGAAAGACCAGGAACTGAACCAAGAACCTTCCTTGCTGCACCACATTCTGCCCAATATTTAAACTTATTGTTGAAAATTTCCTTACCTCATGTTAACACAATCAGGCTTAATGTAGTTATATATGCATCTCTTTATTATTATTTCAAAGTAAATCATTTACATTTCAAACACAAGTCAGAGTTACGGCTGATTTACCGTCAGAGGTTCACTGAGCAAACATCAAGTCTTTAGAGTTCATTTGTGTTTTTACTGGTAAAAGTGCAACTAATCTCTTTAAGGTAAGAAAAAAAAAAAAAAAACATGATTATTATTTTATTCCAAAACACAATTTAAATACAACACGACGACAACTCTTCAACTGAGAACTACAGATTGAAAATGACTTAACTTACTGTGAGTAAATCAGCAGTGGGAGGAGTCATTGTATGGTGATGCAAGAATCATCGGAAATTATCTGCACATCCAAATTCCTGTGAAGTCTCCTGGCTGGGGCAGAACCACCTGACACACCCTGCTCACACGGGAAATTCACCGGGCTGGACTGGGGGGGTGGAGGCGGTCTCTTGGTGTCCACGGCGTAGCTCCAGTGCTGACCCGAGCGTTGGTATTTTGCGATGGCCGCTGCCAGGATTCTCCTGGGAGATCGCGAGAGCTGCTCTCGAGCCAAGGCCTGATCGGCAAGGAGATCCAGAAGCGACTGAGCCGGAGCAGCAGAGGCGGCGCTGACCAGAGGTTCGCCGAACTCTGCAGGTGTAGAGGAACCAGCAACCACAGTCACACCCCTCCTCCTTTTTTAGCCTCCATACTTTTCAAGGGAGCAGCTTCCTTCTTCCCAACATCAAGTGGGATAGAGTTGGAAATATTTGAGGCGACAGGAAAGACCTCCGGGTCTTGGGGAAGTTCTTCAGTGATGGAGCTCCCTGGAGAACGTCCGACACTGTGGAGGCACCGCCGTGGACGACTGCTTCTTATCTGGTCTGGTCTTCTTTCCTCTGGGCAGTTAGAATAAACTTTTTATTTTGTGACATTTGTTTGGAAATTCATATTTATATTTAGGCCTGGTGGCACGCTGGAGGATTTCAACTCTTAACGATTTAAAAAAACGAGAGACCTCAGATATGACAGATTTAACCGATTTCTAATTTTCTAATCGTCAGAACGCAACACAGACGATTTGCCAGAACCGCAAGACTACATTTTCTTAGACTTGTGATCTTAGAGAAACACGCGATTCTTCAAACTACTTTTAGAACACCTCTGAACTGGATGTGAGGTAAGACTTGGGTAATTAACGTGACTTCAGGAGAAAGACTCGACGAGTGACTCAAGGTCATCAGCTCGCTTGAGCAGGAAACGAGTTGCAAAGGTATTTTTTTTTTAAGTCGCAGCTGTTCAAGTACGCAACACCTGGTTGGTGACGCTTCTCGATCAGCTCGCTCTCATTGGCTATTGTGGGTTTCTGTCGGAGCCAATTATCATATATATATATATATATATATATATATCAAACATTCGAGATCAGGGAGGCTCCTTTTCAATCTGTAGTATAAAGATTATTTTGTAATCCCAAAACTTGGCCTGATTATCCTCTAGTGTGCAGCGTCCCTTACAAAAATTAAACTTGCAGCTGGAACTCCACAGATTTATTCAACTTACGGCAATGAGGGAAAGAAGCCCAATAGTTTCCTGCTCTCCCGTATCAGTGCCCTGAAACAACATGTACAGGACGGTTATGTCTGCATGTGGAATCAGGTGAAAGACATTTAGGAATAAAAAAGGTGAATTTGCTCCGATATCTCGTACCTAGTTTGCATCCAACCCTTCGGCCAGAGCGGTTTCACCTCATTGTCCAGCAGTGTCTTGAGGAACTCCTCCACCTCCTGGTTCCCGTTCCTCTCCTTTTCATATCTGTCCATTTTCAGCCTCAACACATGACACAGACACTCCTGCAAGAAAATAATACATTTGTTACTTCATCTTTTCCAGCTTCATTCTTCACATTGACTGATTATTATTTCTGACCTGATCTCCTCGTTCCATTTGAACAGTTTCTTCGGACCTCCTCTCTTCACACTGTCCTCTGGGGCCACGTGAACGCTCTGATTGACCTCACTCCCGTCCTCTGTTGTCCTGACATCCACATGCAACACAAACAAATATTTCCTATTAGAACAGATTTATTTCTAATTATTAAACAAACATCTTCAGTTATTTACTGTACTTAACTTCACACAGGGCGAAGTTTAGTTTCAAATAAAAAAAAAAAAAAATCACAAGAATAAGTGTCGCCATTAATAAGCAGCCATTTTGTGTCAGTAAGTGTAAAGGAGACATACGATGCTTTTAGATTTTTAGCTGCTTTTCCTTTTAGTTCTGGATGAACCTGAATATGAGAATAATATGTCTCCTTTAAATTAAGAATTTCCTTTACGACCATCACTTTAGGTTTGGAGCTGACTATTTCCCTGCATTGTTTGTTGGTTTTAAAAAGGAGGAATTGTTTAAACTCATGATATTTATAATCTTTAAAGAACTCCCCCTTCATGCATCACACAAGACAACATGTTAATGAACTGACTTTGACGTCTTGACTTGTTCGTACGCTTGGCAGTTCGTGCGGTAGCTGGCAATCTGCTCAGGCATAGCTTTGGCGATGGCCTCCTTCAGTTTCTGGAGGGGATCGTCCATGTCAGGGGGTTCCTCCTCGTCAGTGAAAGATTCCAGAAGTTAACTACATTCATATAAAATACAGTTGAAGTTACAACTCAAACATGGAAACGCACTCACCATGTGTGCGAGCAGCAGTTTCTTCACACGTTTGAGGAGCGTTTCTCTGCTGCAGGGCAGGAAGACGACAGGTGTGTGTACAAACCTGGAACGCAGCTGGCCGGTCTGTCCCCGGCACTGCAGCTCAATCCTGGACCAGGACAGAGAGTTTAACACCATGTTCAACATCACTGTTCACACAAAGAACACAACCACTCAGCTGGATTATTACCCAAGTGCCCTTGGGCAGAACACGTCTAACGAGCAGGTCAGATTCACTGAAGTATGAACGCACCAGAGGGGCCTTTTGTGAATGTATTGAAGTTTTTCCATTTTGTTTCCATTGATTGTTTGACATTGATTTGACATTTTGCAGAACTTTTCCTGCCAGTCTCCTTTTAAAACTCATGACAAATGTGACAAAACAGATCATGATGTGTAATCTGGTGCAGTTTAATTAAAAAGGAGACTGTCGGGCCTCGGCGGAGATCTGTGCTCTACTCAGTGAGGTTCTTGTTCTACTCACTCGAGCAGGATGGAGTTGATCTCTGGAGTGAAGAACTTGAGTTTCGATTCTCCCTCGGAGATCTTGACAACCTGGATATAAAAATAAAAAAAATGACCATCACCTGTGGAGCCAATCCTGAACTCAAATTTACATCCGACAGCCCATGCCACACACACACTGAACCTCACCGTCATGAGTGTCCTAACACTGTCCTCCAGTGCGGGGGGGAGCCCCTCCGGCAGGGGGGGGCACAGCTGTGATGAACCGGCCTCTGACAGGAGCTGGATTTGCTCTGGATGAGTCTTTGGCTGAAAATGAGTCTTTGTGTTTGGAGGTTGAGGGACAGTGAACTGGGTATGATCGTTTATTGTGGGTTGGAAAAGCTGCGTTTCTGTGGCCGGTTGAGGAACCGAAGACAAAGTCTCCTCACTGTCTAATAGAGAAACCAAATCTATATCAAAGTCCACGGTGCTGGCTGCTTGGATGAGGACGTGGTCGTTGGTGGATCCGATTAAACTGAGGAGGGGATCCGCGAGTCCGGAGCCTCCACCGCCGGCCGCATCTGCCGGGCACCGAGGGATCGTGGGTAAACCCGTGACCCCTGCTGCCCTCTGTTTCCCCTTCACCAGTTTCTGTCGTTTCTTCTCCTTCTCCCTCTGAAACTTCTTCAGCATGCTTGTGACGCTCAAAGTGCAGACGCCCTTTTTCTTCTTTCTCTGCTTCATCTCGTTGTCGGGTCCAATTTCAGATAAAGTGCTGCAAGACGTTAGAGAGAGAACCAAATGAAATTAAATGTTCCAGCATCATTAGACACGTTTCCAGGACAAGCAATATTCCGATATTAACCTGATTAGGACAGAAGTGCATAGAATAAAAAAAAATAGCATGTTTGAATTGATTGGTTCACTTCATTCATTTCGTTGCCGCTCTAATATAATTCCCTTCTTTTAATGCCGTCTCGTTTGGTCTAAATTTTGTCTGTTGGTGTGAACCCTGGTCTGAGGAACCGTTCACACCTGGTACTTTAGTTCAGACTAAACAGAAAATTCTGAAACTAATCAACTTAGATGTAAAACCTTTTAAGAGACGGCATGAAAACTGTATTTTCTGATTACCTCAACCTGAATAAGGAATTAGGAAAATGTCCTATTTGAGATTTCACAGCATTTTGCGACATCGACAGTTCCTCCCCCCCGCCCTTTGGGTGGAAGTAGTGGATGTAATGTCGCCATGAATCATAATCAGAAAACTGAATATTCAATCAGCCTCTCATGTAATCATCATAACGTCTTATTCTGAATAAGGTCAATAGTCAGAATATTGGTGTTCATGTAAACATCGTCCGTGTGAAACAAGAGGTAAATTAACTTTCCCACCTCGACTTGGAGTCCACGTTACTTTTCATCTCTCCGTCTTCTCTACACGGCTTCTTCTTCGGCTTATCCTGTCCGCCATGGAGTTTACGTTTCTACAAATGTCATAAGACGTTGTAATTCATATTAATATTGAAAACTTTAAGTGCAAAGGACAGTTTTAGAATTCAGAATTCACTTTAGAAACAGTGTTAAAGAATATCTACTTAAATTGAAATCTGTGTTGTAGCGCTCCACGTTGATGCGCTCTCTTACCTTTGAGGTGTCCTCTGTCGTGAGGTCGATGGTCTCGGTGTCAGAGGCCGGGCGGAACTGCAGCACCCCCGAATTCACATAGAATCCACCAAACTTTGTTGTGATGGAGGCTGGAACAAATTCATCGTACTGCAGACAAATCAAAATAGTTTTTAAATCAATAAGGTTAATTCAAAGAAAGCATGTAGAAGGTTGTCGCTCACTAAATGTCAAAATCCAGATCATACTTGAAGGGAAACTGAATCAGAGTGAAAGTAAATTTGATCAGACCCCCCCGCAAACGTTTGTAGTTAGTCAAATATGCAGATATAAAATTGTAGAGAGATATGAATATGAAAAGAATTCTGGTGAATTTTAAATGTGTGATTGACTACTGGACTCACAGCCTCCGAGTTGTCGATGAAAGAATCTTCGTCATCGTAACCGAATCCAATATCAATCAGGTCCTGAATACGATCCTCCTTTTTGTTTGGCTTTGGAGAATAAAGAAAATACAGCTTTTGTTTTTGCATGTTATGAAGACTTTTTGCTCAGTGGAAAAAATAACTTTTCTATTTACAAGTGATTCAGTTTTGTAAAAACTCAACTCACATATTTTTCCTCAAGTTTTCTTGCAATGGCAGCGACGTCATCAGTCTCTCTCTTTTCTTTCTGTTCCGATGTGAAGAGTGGACCTTCAACTTTGGAGCGTTTGAGCTAAAAAACAATAAATATTCATCATCACATGTTTATCTACATTTATACATAGTGCAAAACAAAACTGGGATTTTGGAAGAAAAAGGTTTAAAACAGCACAAGGAATAAATTAAATGGCAGGAATACGTTTTAAATTTAAATTAAAAGTAAAATAACTTTACAGCGACCACTATGATATTGATGTGACTTGTACAGTGGTGTTAGTAAGAAAGGGATCTAATCTATATCCTCAAGTCTGGTCCAAATACTCTGCTGTAGATGTACAGGAAAGAAAAATGCATCTCGGCATGTTTTACAACTGCAATTAGCAAATCTTAAAATGTTTTTAAAATAGCCTCATTCTATTTCCTGATCAGTAAAAAAATAAACAGTCCAGTAGCTAATGACCAACATCATATTTACACTGCCAGGTTCCAAACAGTTTGGATTTTCCTAAACATGCAGGATATTTAGATTGTAGCTTAATTATATCAAGATAAAACATTTCAGATCAGTATATATTGATAATTATCACAATCAAGGCTCAACGTGATCATTTATTTTAAGTTTGAGTGAAGTTTGTGGTTTTAAACTCTTCTTAAAAAGCAGAGAATGAAAAACTGCAAAACATTTTACAAATCCGAGGCAGATCATTTCTTTCCTTCACCTCCTCACTGAACTTGTACAATGTCCTGAAACCTACACAGGGTGTTGGATGAAACTTGTGACACTTCGAGCTGAAGTCCAAGCGGAGCAGTCGGACGTGAAAGTGACAGAACTAAACCCACCTTGTTCTGTGTGAGCTGAGTGAAGCTGAACTCTGGGAACCTGCTCTCATCGGACTCAAACAAGCTGAGGACCAGACGAACCGTGGTTCTGTCCGGACGGGTTCCATCCGCCTGCAGGACCGAACCTGAGGGAGACTTCTGGACCTGAAGGTCTGAGGAGGAGGAAGAGGAGGAGGTGGAGGAGGAGGAGGAAGAGGAGGAAGAAGGTGAATCACAGGATAAAGTGGTGAACTCAACTCTCCGGGACTCCGCCATGACAGCAGCTGACAGAGAAGGACTGAGAGGTTTGGTTTAAACATGGAGGCCTTCATCAAGTGCAACCAGATACAGGTGTGCTGGGCCCAGCCAATTAAACACCGGGGATACAACATGTATATAATACATATGATATAGATCATGTATATAATATATATCATGTTTATAATATAGAAAATAAAACTCTGCTGTTTATTTGTCCAACTAATACATCGCTTTAAATGTCTGTCAATCGGGTGAGTTCAGGTCACGTGGGACATTTCAGCTTCAGTCTGTTTATTTCCTGTTCTGACAAAATCGAGTCAACAGGACTTTTACTATGAATTAGATAAGATTAATGTTAAAAATCTGTTCAAGCAACAAATGTTAAATGTTGTTTAAAATGTGTTTTAGTCGTTTTGGTCATGTGAGCAAGATAATCAAAAAATAAACTAACACAGTCACCATCATTATTATAAAACATGTAATTTCTATAAATCAAATAATAATGTTTTGAGTGAAAACCTCATTTGTTTCTAATTAATAATTGAGCTTTTTCCATGATTGCAGATGCCTACAAGTAGAGATGTAAAGAAAAGTGTCTTCTTCAACACAAGGGGGCGCTGGAGATCCATGGGGACTAGCACAGCTTACTCTAAGTGGAAATATAAATAGACAGTTTACCTTAAATTCACACATAGACAGGCTACTCGGTATATTTGCTCCGACAGTGACTCAGAGGATGTGATCGATATAAACTTTACGCTCAGTTTATAATAGATCGAATATATTCCCAACATATCTTTGATGATCAGGTCTGTGGTCGAGGCCCCATCCTCAGGTCTGTGGTCGAGGCCCCATCCTCAGGTCTGTGGTCGAGGCCCCATCCTCAGGTCTGTGGTCGAGGCCCCATCCTCAGGTCTGGTGCTGTCATCTGAGGTGACAGCTCGACAAGCAGCGTGTTTATTAACGTTTCCCTCCGAGGGGTCAAGGAGACAATTGAATCCACGGAGTCACGTGTAAACCCTGATCTTTTACATGTCGCCTGCACTCAGCCGGCACTGAATTGACTTTGACAATTACAATAACGGGATAATTGCAATCTGTCACCATGCATCCGCGTTAGCATATCACAAAATAACCAATTCGAGCGTGAGACAGTCCACACACACACACACACACACACACACACACACACACACACACACACACACACACACACACATGTTCCAGATCTGCATAACACACACAGCACCCCGCTTTGTAATTAGAAATGAATTTCACGGTATGAGGCTTTTAATGCAAATAATATGGATCCCCCCCTCCCTCTCTCACTGACAGGACTGTGTGTGTGTGTGTGTGTGTGTGTGTGTGTGTGTGTGTGTGTGTGTGTGTGTGTGTGTGTGTGTGTGTGTGTGTGTGTGTGAGAGAGGATCAGATTGCAGCCAAGCTTTGTTTGAGTAGCCTCCCCTCTCTCAAATGAGTTAATGGGATGGAAGTTATTTGCCACCCTGAGGTTTTTTCAATGTGAGGTTGAACAGAAGCATTGAATCAAAAAAAAAAAGAAGAAAAAAGAGGCGTCAATAAATGTGCTGGAGACAATGAAGTAAAATACACATGAGCAGGACGAAGACGGACAGATGGAGCCTCAGTGTGTGTGTGTGTGTGTGTGTGTGTGTGTGTGTGTGTGTGTGTGTGTGTGTGTGTGTGTGTGTGTGTGTGTGTGTGTGTGCGTGTGTGTGTGTGTGTGTGTGTGCGTGTGTGTGTGGAGGCCTGCTTGCTGACAGGGTCCCCATCAGTGCAGGATCAGAGAGGGGAAATTGGAGGACAATGGCGAGAGAGGGGTGTTGGGGGATAATTTGAAGCGATTGGGGAGGCGGCGTCCCAGAGGTGCATAATTCACTCATTCATTAACTTCACCAAACAGGAGCCAATATTAATTAACTCGTTCCTCGTGCCCGAGACGCCCCCGAGAAGCCCGGTGCTTTGTTGTCCATCGGCCATGACGCTTCTTGGATGTGAAGGCTTTAAAATCAGAGGTGACAGGCCTCAGGGTGGGTGGGGGGGGGTGTTAAACCTGGTGTCATTGTGTATCTGAGTGTGTTTTTTTAAAGCTTTTCAATTGATAAATGATAAATAATAATTAAAGCATTTGCTCTCGAGTAGTTCAAGTCTTTAAATCCATGTTCTGCTGCTTTGTATTTCTACTGTGCTGCAATTCAGAGGCAAATAATTTACTTTACACTCATTTATTTGACAACATTCGTCACTTTGTTCCACACAAAACAAGATATTAATGTATTTATATAGTATATCAACAACACTTTGAAAAGGGGTTAATCTGCATTATGAGTATTTTACTTTATGATACGATGATAAGGACATTTTACGTATTTTGAATGCGATGTACTTTTACATCGAGGTAAAGAAGAATAATAACCAGCAGCACTTAAATCATCATCATCTGTGGTGGAAAGTAACTCAGTACATGTGTTTATACTTATTAGTTCATTTTCAGGTTCTTTTACTCCAGGCCTGATTACCAGGCTGTAACTGTTGAGAGCGAAACTAAGTTTACAAGTGAAGTATTTTTTATGTATTGCATGTATTACAAAAGCAAAACTATCAGCTCATACCTGTGGAAGAAAGTAAGAAAGTACATTTATCCAGGTAATATAGTTAAGGACAGTTTTAACAATTACATTTTTGGTAGTTTTTTTCTCACCCTTGTAGAGTTTAGAGGATGTCGCACCTTGTACAGATTATTAAACACTAGGAGGTATTTGATTATACTTTTACTTCACGACATGTCACACAGAGAAGTACTTTTGATAATACATTTATTTGACAGCTATAGTCAGAGGGTAGGAGCTCATTCTTGGCCCAGTTGATTTTACTTTATATTTACACTCCACAGAGCATATTTTGTCGTACTCATTACAACAAAACATTTATATAACTCACCTGAATTTATTGACTTGTAGGTTGTAGATAAAAAAACACAAGATAAAATAAAAAACTCCACCCACGTTTGCACATTTATGCAACAAAACAATAACGTATAGTGAGAAATTACTTTGTAAGAAACTGTTTGGGGAAATTACTTCAACACCAACAATAATGATAACAGTAAAAAAAGCTTTATGGAATAATATTTACAAATAAAACAGGAAAAACCAACCATTTTCTAAAAATGTAAACAAAAAACAGACTCTCTCTCTCTCTTACACACACACACACACACACACACACACACACACACACACACACACACACACACACACACACACACACACAGAAACACACACCCCCTGTTTGACTTCCTCGCCCTCTCCTCCACAGGGGGGCGCTCCTCCCCTGACTCTCACCCTGCTGTCAGGCCCTGCTAACTTTGATTAAGGTTTAAATTGGCTGAATTTAATGAACGTTGCCTAATTAGGCAGGATAACAGCTTTAATTGATAAGTAATTATCTGCCACAAATTGTTATTAATTCTCCGGCTCTGTCTGATAGTGTAGTGATTCTAAACCCTCCTCTGCTCCCCCACCTCTCCCCCCCCCACCCCACCCCCCTCCCCTGCAGCATTTTGTATTTATGTAAACAAGCGGTTGTAAACAATTAGGCATATGTTAGGAAGGGATATTCCGGAGGGTATCATTAGGCTGTGCTTGGTGGACTGGCAGTTTATGTGAAATTATTTGCTCTCACTGACTGATATCTCTGAGCATTAATTGCTTAAACTGTCCTGTCACTTTGGCGGCGTGCCATCGACCACATGCTGCCGCGAGCTGCAGCGAAAACACGACATGAGAAACACACGGCAACAGAAGTGGTTCTTTCCACGATCAAGAGGAACTGAACTTTAATTTCAGAGTAAAGGAGAAATGGCTTCGGGGGGGATTTTAATTTTTGTTGGTTATTCCTCCAATAAAACGACCCTGATCATCCACTGCAGTGATGTGGTTTCATTATGTCATTAAAGTCCCATGTAGTAAACAGTATCGTGTGTTTTCTGATGCAGACAAATAGACTCAAGAGCAGTTTCTTTGCCGTCAGAACTCAAAACTCATAAATATGATATGTTGACGTATATATTCACATTATTTTTAAGTGCAATATCCATTCTGTGCAAGAACAAATAGCTGCTCTTCTATTTTAAGGTATTTATTAATCTCATATTTATTGGTTTGTCTTCTGTAGGATTTTAACCTTTTTGTTTATAAATCTTTCAAAAGTAGCACCTCTAATTTCATTGAACAGCTTTCTTCTGTAAAATGTCAATAAAAACTTACTATTCTATTCTGTTCTACTATTTTTCATTCTATTAAGAGATGCCTGTATCCTAGTGAATCCTGCAGATCTGTAATAGTTGAGCATTAATTGATGAAGAAAGAAAGTTAAAGCGTTTTTTCAAGAATACCAGTTGAACCTAATCGGTTTAATTTGGACGACACACATTTCAGGGGTTGTTGCAGAATCATATTTTCATCTTTAAATAGAAGCTGTGAGAGACAGAGTGAAATCACAACACTTTCCTCAAGCTCTTCTTTCAGGTGCTTCTACGTAAACGTCACCACATGAGCTTCTATCTGTAAAGAGGCATAGAGAACTTGAATGTTAACAAAGTGTCAGACGACTGTTGCACATAGATTCAGTTTGGAAAGTTGTCAACTGAGGAGGTCACGTGTTATTAAATGAAATCAGGTTGAGTCTTGGTTCTAATACAAGTCGACTCTGGATGTGTCGCTGAGGTTCAGGTCTTCAAACATCATCTTAAAACACCTAACAACTTTCAAATATCATCCATTTTCTCTGAAGGGTCAGAATGTACACAGGGAAAACTTCTCTCTACTCACTTGGCTCGAGTTGATATTACTTATAAGCAATTGAGGAGCAGTAGAAATTGATAATAAACGTACAGGTGATCTCCAAAACAATATAAACAAACTGTGATAAAACCAACACAGTGTAAAAATGAACAAAACATATAATTTACTGATTTAATAATCCTCGTTTGTGCAATGTCTTCACTTATGGATTAAGTATAACAATAAAGAGCATATTTAAGGATATATTTACACGTCATGAAGAGTTTAATAGATAATTAAATAAAGAATAAAAGGAAGCTTGCACCTGATTGTTGATGTGATGTGATCGTAGTTATTGAATATTCCAGCCTCATGTTCAGGGCCCTTGTGTAACACCGACGTGTATTAGATTAAATACATTTAAATACTAAGTCAACGTAAATGGTGTTTATACAGCAAATTGAAATTCCAAGGGTCAGGAGACACAAGGTGAGAAAATGAAACACGGAAGAAAACCACCTTTGTTTCATTCAGCGTCCCGTCCTTCTGTTCCAGAGCGAGCTATTCATTAAAGTGATTTAAAATGAGATGAGCATGAACTTGTTGCCTAATTAAAACATCTTTCCTGGTTTACAGAGTGGCTTTAAGCTGAGCTCTGTGGGGGGAGACGAGGGAGGGAGGGAGGGAGGTGACTTTCTCCTCCCTAATTCCACCCCTCCACTGTTTCTCTCCGAGCAGATGGTTTTGTTGGGCTCCAGTAGCCAGCCAGTGGCCAAATGGGCTGATCCATTCTTCCTCTATGTGCCCATCAGAACTGGGCATGTGTTCCAACCCCCCCCCCACCCCCTGCCACCCCCCACCCCCTCCACATGATGAAGAGATATGGAGGAAAAGTATTGATTGGGTCACTCGTATGTAAATGCAAAATACTCCCCGAGTCAGTGCGTGAAAAATTGGCGTCACCATTTCTCAAATTATATCATTACTGTATTTTGAAAATGTTAATTTGCATAGCGGATTTCCCTGCGGGGTAAGGGGGGTTAATTAGGTCTATATCCGTGCGGCTTGTGCCAAGACAACCAAGGAAAAAAAGTGGGGGTGGGCAGGAGGGAGAGCGAAAGAGAGGGAGGGAGGGAGAGAGAGGGGGGAGATCCAACTCGCTGATAACAATTAAAATGGCATTTTGGACTCTTTCAAGCATTGAAAATCTTTGGCATATTACGCACGTTTTAGTAAAAGGTGATAAGTCAGTTTTAATTGAAATGGAATTATTGCTCCGGAGGACGTCTGGTTCTCGTTAGATTCATTTATATATGTACAGTGTTTAACCGGGGAGAGATTTAAAAAAACCATTAATCTATCAAACAGGAGGTGAATTAAAGGGAAAAATAACTTTCAGCTCCGTATCGCTGTTTGCATTTCCTTCAAAATCTTCTGTCCAAAGCACAATCACGCTCGTAATTAGACGGAGGAAAAACGCTTTTAATTGCGTGGAGGGAAAGAGCTAAAACGCACTTGCCTGGAAATGGTTCTTTTCCTGCTCTAAATTATCAAAGCTTCCATTATGTGTCAGGAAAAAGATTTGTGGGGAAAAAAGCAAAACATCATTACATTAGAGCCCCTTCACTTTTAATTGGAATGGCATCTAGTTCTCCTGGTTTGAGGCTGCACAAAGCACACGGCAGGATCAAAAACCAGCCGCCTCCCAACAATTAATTTAGATTAGACACTTAATTATCAACCAATCGACTAAATAATGACTGACTTCATTTCAGATGGTTAAAAATTAACTTGCACCCAGTAATTAAGTAATTAAATCTCCAATGCTTCACCTTAGTTTGCTAATTAAAAAATAAATATGACTTGATTCCATCTCTCAAGAGGCACGTTGGGAGATTTGTGGCCCAAAGGAGATTCTTATTCTGAGCAGTAACAGATGGCTTAGTTAGTTTTATTTATTAGGAAGTGGTGAGTTTCTCCTGAATGGAACCTAAGTTTGATTGATGACGACGTGTTTCTCCACAGGACAGTGACCTCACATAGAGTTCAGTACGTTGACCGATCATTTTACCTTGTGTGCACGTTTTCTGGACACGTGTAGAAAGTGTCACTTTAAGAATAAACCTTAGAATAAAATCTGAGATGAGCTTAAAGATAATTTTCATAATTACAAACACATTCTAAACTAGAAGGGCAAACACCTCCTCCAAGGCCCAAACAAACCAACAGACAAATGGACACAGGGGTGAAAACATAACTCAGATATATAACGTTTTCTCAAGTCATGCCTCAAAGTGACCCTAGACAATGAAATATAGAGATATATTAAAATATATAATAATAATAACTTCAAAAAATGACGTTCCAGAGTCTCGGGGCCCTGATGGCAAATGCCCTGTCCCCTCAACATTCATTTTAAAAGCTTATTTGCTAATTGGTCACATGAACCTTCGAGTCCTGAGACCTTCATGTAATTTGGCATCAGGTCTATAAATACAAGCGAAGTAGGGTTGTTGTGATTGGACGGTTTTTGGCTCTGGCAGGAAAAGGGTTTGATTCCCTCCAGTAACCACGGTTGAAGTGCTTTTAAGCAAAGATTAACACTCAGAACAACTGTCCAGTGGCTGACTGATGTGTCTGTTGCCTCTCCTGGTGTCGGCCATTACTGGTTAATTATTTACGCCGGGCACTGTTCTGTTCGGCTGCACAACAGTGCTTTGAGCTAAATGCTTTTTTCGGTTTGCTCACGTGACGTCAAAGATGCTGCTCATTAAACACAAAGCGTTAATTTTTGCAGGTTTTAGAACCTAAACCAAATTTTACGACACATTTTAATTCTGACCTTAAAGACGCCGCTTGATTAAAACACCTGAATTATTCTAATAATGATCTAGAGGCAGAAAAGTCGACATCATGAATGAAGTGCAGAAAAGTGCTTTAAGCAATGGCTGAAAATAAAGATGGACGAAATGACAGCTCACCAAAACATCACGTTTGCCCCCTGGTGGCTCGCTGCGGTATAGTTCATAAAGTCCACTTCCTCCACGTTAGCAGGTGGGACATGGACCAAACTAAAAAAAGTCATAAAGTAAATGTCCAATAAGATTTTTCTGAAAAATGTTTTTTCTGTCACTTTAGGTATTTCTTATCTTGTGTATTTATACAGCATCTTTCAAAACAGCTGTTCCAAAGTGCTTGGATGAAATGAAAACAAGAAAACAAAACACCAAAACAAGAAGTAAATTAATAAAATGTCATTAAAAATCAAAGACAGCAAATTATGTAGAACAAAATCTAAAATCACAGACAGCAGATTAAATATACATCATCATTTAAAAGTAATGGCATAAGAAAAAGAATGAAAGAAACATAAGTAACAGCAAAGAAAGATTATGTCCTGAAAGCAAATTAGAACAATAACGTTGATATTGTGTCAACACTCAAACTGTTTATTTAGACCAGATGTTAATTATAGACATCTAATAAAACGAGACACAAACAGACTATTAGCTGTTAAGTGGATGTTGTATATGACAAATTATGTTTTGCACAACATGGAAAATGTTCAGTCGACTCAGAGAACATCTGACTTCCTTCAGACAGGAGCTTAGAAAAGTGATCTGCTCTTTATTTGGGGGATTCCCTGACTTCACAGGCTTTCTGACACGTATCACGACCACATTAAAAGTAAGTGTTTTTCAGCCTCAGATCTTATACGACAGCTCAGAAGCCGTCACCTCAGCGGGGACTAATGTTTTGTTGTGTTTCTGCCTGATCTTCCTTTAAGTGTGGGTTTGGTTGTGTCGCCTGCACAGAGACGGAGGAGAGAGGGGAGGGGGGGGGGGGCTGCAGGCGAGGCACGCCGAACCCTGGCCTGTGTGCGAGTCGCCCATCTTATTATCAAGTTAATTAAAGCTAGCATCTGACAATGTCACTCGTGCCCGGCAAAAAAGGAGGAGGAAGGAAGAAAGGCGAATTTAAATGCTGCGGTCTCTTAGGACCTCGTGTCAAGGGCTGCTTTTCATTGAGCTCTGCATGTGTTTGGCTCAAACAGCCACTGGGAAAGTAGAGAGACGAAGGCTTTTGAAAGGAGAAAAAAGCTTTTATAAGCAAATGACAAGAAGGCGTAGGATTTTTTTTTTTGGGTGTTCAAAAAAAAATGGCAGCAGGAAAATAAATACACATCAGGAAAAAGCGGCAAAGAAATAAAAAAAAAAGGGAATAGAGAGAGGGTGGAAAAAGGAGGGATAGAGAAGAGGGGGGGGGGGGGGGACATCAAAAGCGCCTCTCAAGCCGTTCAAAGTTGCACTAAGATTGAGGAAAGGGGGGGTTTATAACAGCCAGCCAACATTAAAGAGCCCATTTAAAAACGAGACATTGAAATGCAGAAAGCCCGCTCGCATGTGGACTCGGGGTCAAGTAACGGAGGGATTATATGGTTCTTCATAATAATATTAATTAAACAATTTACATGCTAATAAGGTAACAATTATCGGAGCTTCTGGTGAGAGATTCAGGTTATTACAACACGCCAATCCCAGGGCTACGGGTCACAGGCAGAACAGCAGAGAGAAATCTCAACTCAAATTAACATTCTGTCAGCTCCAGAAATTGGATAAATAAAGTCGAATTAATTCACAGTAATGGAAGAGGGAGGGGGGGGGGGAGGCACTTATTCAACCAGCTCTGATTACCATTCAGTATTCACCAGCACGCGGGTGGCTTTCTGTCAAGAAATTTAACACAAAATGAAGCAGTCACCGCCTCGGGCAAGATCTGGCCCCTGCGACACCATTTACAATTTATATGTATAATCTTTCTCTCCCCCTTCTCCCCCTTCTCCCCCCCCCCCCCCCCCCCCACCCGCTATCCTCTCCCTCCGTGGCTTCCCCAAAGATGTCCACCTGGGCGCCCAGTTGCTCCTGGCCTGAGCCGTGATTGTAAATTTCAAATCCTTTCATTTACCAATGCACACTTCAATCCGAGGACCGTTTCCCCAGCATGAGACGAGACCCTCAGCTCAACAGGATAACGTGAGATTGTAATTGCAGTTGTCTCGACCTCCACTAGGCTCACACAGAGCAATGCTCAGTTTGCGGTCACATGTTCGGGTTTTTTAGTGAAATGGGTTCGCTCGTCATTGTCGTGTCCGTTGTTTTTCAATAAAAAAAAACAAGATGGGTGCGATTTTCACACTCATTTTCTGGATGAGAGATTTAAATGTTATGGCAAATAAATTCTTCGGTTTAGCTGCTAGCAGAGCGACTCTTGGTTGGTCAGTGGGTCGACTCTGAAATCTAGATAATAAATCCCTGTATACAAAATCTACGACACAAAATATTCCACAATCATCAATAAAATCATCTGACAAAAAAGAAAAAGAAAAAGGTATGGGTGATGTCATCTTTACTTTATAGCCTTTCAAATACAGCAATGGGCTTTATTTTGAAAAGGATTTAAGAGGTGTAAAATACAGAGTATAATGGATGGATGTCATTTTTTATTTCAGTCCGATTGAACTAAAATGTCTTGATGCACATTTCTTGGTCGCAAACCAAAGCTTCACCAAAATCTGAGGCATTCACTGTATTTAACTGCAAAACCAAGTTGTTATAATGCATTAATATGAAGCTTCTGTTTAGTGACTGAACAAACGGCTGCATGAAGGTGAAGTATGAATCATTTCTTGGTCGTGTGTGAATAAACACGTGATTATGATTGTTTGTAGTTTTATTGTGAAGTAAACACCAAAAAAATGTAAAGGTTTGAAACGACTTAAATAATTCAGGGTGAAGCCTCATGTTGAAAATCATCCAATATCGTCCAATCATGTCTTCATGCACGTTAATGTCTGACTGGAGTCAGTGTGGGAGGGTTGAATTCATGAAACATCACATTATGTCGACTACAACACACTGTACGTCTATAAACATCAGTGTGAGCTGTGTGTGTGTGTGTGTGTGTGTGTTGGGGATAGGGGGGGTGGGGGGTTGTCTGGGTGATGGAAAGAGCCTTGTAGTTTAAAATGCAATGTGACAGCTCAGGAAAAGGGGGGATGATAAAGGTGCTGTTATTGGATCAATCTGGCCCTGAATGCCCCTGTAAGACACACTAACACACACATTAACACACACACTAACACACACACACACTCACACACACACACACACACACACACACACACACACGAGACAGAGCAGAGACGAGAGATGAGGAGAAAGGAAAGACAGTTATTGCTCCTTTAAGTTAATGTACCACCTTCTAATAAGTATAAAGGACTTGTAAGTTGTTATTTGTGGCTTTATTAATACATTAATAAATCATTTATCTGTAGATCAATTATAAGTTATAGATCAGTTACCTTTGGGTTGCCAGATCGTGGAAGATAATCCCCCTTCATGATCCATCATATCTCTAATGATGGAGCCCTGTGTGATGAACTGTTTGACCTCTTGAGCTCTTTTATTTGTTGTATTGCATCTTAAATTCACGTTATTTTGTGTGAATGTGTTTGATTCTGTTCAACAATAATAAAGTTATTGATCAGGGTAAACTATTAATAAGTACTTTGACTTCCTAATCAGTCATTACAGCAGTTATGAATGTTAGTATGGTGTTGGTTTTATCTTAAAGAGGTAAAGAGCTTTAACAGCAGGCAAAGGGTCTGGATGGATTATGACACAAAGGCCCCTGAACCCTTCGAGGAACTGACAGACACACAAATCAACCACTAATGCAGCCACATACATCTCTTAAACAACACTTTGCATCTTTTTTTGGGGTCATTATTTATCTATTTGTGTTAGTTTTGGATCTATTTGTGTTAATTTTCTTCTTTTTGGTCGCCTTTGTCTCTTAATTGTTGATCCCACGGGCCTGTGCCCATTAGCCCATGAAGTCATTGATCCAGGGGCCGCAGAGAATATCCAACAATGTGGCAACGTCAAAGTTGTTGTTATTATTGGCTAATAGCCGATCAATGATAAATGATTTGGTAACCATCAATTAATCTACTTTTTCAAACCCTCTATAAGTTTTGTTGCGGTGCAGGAAATTTGTTTTTAAATGAAAAATATAAAGGATGCAGCTTCTATTCCTGAGAACTTGAAGGAGTCGCTCCATCAATCACTTCTGTCTGTGAGTGTTTTGACAGGATTCAATTAAAGAACTGCATCAGGTGTAATTAACCATCGATCCGGAGAGAGAGTAAGAGAGAGAGAGAGAGAGAGAGAGAGAGAGAGAGAGAGAGAGAGAGAGAGAGAGAGAGTAAGAAAAGAAGAAAGAAAGAGAGAGAGAGAAAGTAAAAAAGGGATGAGAGAAAGAAAGAAAGAAAAAGAAAGAGAGAAAGAGATATAGAAAACGAGTGAAAGAGAGAAAGAGAAAGAAAGAAAGAGAGAGTTTACCTACTTTCTCCCTCCCTCCCTCTCCCTCCCTCCCTCCCTCTCCCTCCCTCTCTCTCTCTCTCTCTCTGTTTTTACCTCGTGCTCTTAGCCTACCCCATTAACCGCGCCTGTGACGTCACGGGGCCATTAAGGCTTCCTATTGGTCGGGGCCGCAGACGGAGGAGTCCTAATGAGGAGGCTCGCGCACAGACCCGTCACCGTGAGACAGCGCGTGCAGCCCCGGTCCCCGCCGCCGCCTCCTCACTGGCTCCACACACCGATCTGTGGCCGCGGGAGAGGCTCGTCTGCCCGGGTTCCCTTCACCGCCTCCTCCTCCTCCTCCTCCTCCTCCTCCTCCTCCTGCTTCACCTCCTCCTCCTCCTCCTCTCCTGACTGCATGTTCAGCCACACCGCCTCCCTCTGCGTCTTCAGCCCCGGCGACCATGGACAGTCGGGTACTCGAGCATCCTCACGCCCAGTTCGGAGGCTCCCTGGCCGGGCTGGTGGGCTTCCCGTACCCGCTCGGTGCCCACCACCACCACCCGCATCACCACCACCACCATCCACACCAGCACGTCTACGAGCTCGCCGGCGGGCACCAGCTGCAGTCCGCGGCCGCCGTGCCCTTCTCCATAGACGGATTACTTAACGGCTCCTGCTCGGCCTCGGTGGTCGGCTCCAACCCGCTGCTGTCGCCCGACGGCCCGCAGTACAAACTCTCAGGTAGGCCTGGCTCTCTCTCCTCCGCTGCCGGGAAACCGGGATTACAACAGGAAGTCTCAGAAATATAAATAGTTTAGGATCAAATTAAGACATTTAAAAAAGGATTTATGAGGAGATGTTTTATACGTTTTAAGCTGTTGAGGTGATAAATCTGCAGAGAAAATGATGTTTAAAAGTTTTGGAGCTTTTTCTTTAAAAAAGGAAAGTTTAAGTGAACGCTCATTTATAATAATGTCCCTGTAAAAACGGAAATGGACTCCAAAATAAAAGTAAAAAGAGCTATTATTCAAAGGGCTACATTGTTGCACTTGAGGTTAAATGGTCAAAAATTATTATAGTTCATATTTGATTCCAAATACAGAATAATAGTGTGTTTTTTTAAAGGCAAACAAATTTGTGGAGTTAATGAAAAACAAAAGGGTAAAAAACAAGATGTGACAACAGTGAGTTTTTACACTAAATTGCTGATTTACAGGTAAAATCTGCCACGAGATTCTTTTGTATATGAACCTCTCTCTCTCTCTCTCTCTCTCTCTCTCTCTCTCTCTCCCTCACACACACACAAACACACACACACATGCACTTGTACAAACACACACATGCACTTGCACAAACAAACACACACACACACACGCGCGGGTGCAGATTCTGGGGACCCGGATAAGGACAGTCCCGGTTGCAAGCGGAGACGCACACGGACCAACTTCACGGGCTGGCAGCTGGAGGAGCTGGAGAAGGCCTTTAACGAGAGTCACTACCCGGACGTGTTCATGCGGGAGGCGCTGGCGCTCAGGCTCGACCTCGTGGAGTCCAGGGTTCAGGTAAACACCTCAAAATACACTCACTGCTTTTATTTCTATAGTTGGAGTTGGGGCTTCTCCCCCCCCCCCCCCCCACCCTAGATTTAGTTTTTTAATCATATTCCTCCCGATTTTTCAATATAGGCTTTTAAAAAAAATTTCATAATTCAATTTATCAACAACCCACTATCTTATTGTATTGTAAGAATAAATCGTCGGTTTTGTGACGGTCCACACCGAGACAGCCATTTGTCAATTATCAGAGCATCAATAAAGGCTCTGTTTTGAATTATGCATGGAGGCAACCTATTGATTTATGGGTTAATAAAAACAAGGCTACTGAGCAAACCAAGAAAATGGTAACTACTATTCTTTTTTTTTATTATTTGACAGTTCAAAGGCAATTCCACCCTTTAAAATTTATACTGTAGACGGTTTAATTTAAGATTTTAAATCATGTTTGATGATTATATTTGTTGTTGAAGATAAAATTGATGAAGTGATAGTAAAACGATATTATATTGGGTTATTTTATTGTATATTTTAAGATTATGCCTTTTGTTCATTTGAACAATCAATGACAACACTGTTTACCTAATTTAATGATACTACTAATACTATACAAATTATAATAATAATAGCCAATTAATGATAATAATAATAATAATAAATTAGGATACTTATAAGTAGAATAAGGATTTTATTTAACAACACACAAGAATAAAATCATCTTTTTTGAGAAATTCCTCTGAAGTAAAAAAAAATGGTTTTGTAAAATCTGCCACCTTTCCTATTTTACTATTAATACTATTAGAGTTTAATTCATAATAATATTAGTAGTAATAATGATAATAGTGGGTAATAATGATGATAAAATATAGAAATGGGTTGTGCACATATCAGCCTTTGTAGTAAATGTGTAACAGCATGTGTCACTCGTGTGTTTTCATGTATTTCCATGCATGTTCTCCACTCTCATATATAGATGTATGGAGGGATATATATGGATGGAGGGGTGGTGGGGGGGATAGATGGATGCATATGGATGGATGATGGAGGGATGGATGGAGGAGACGCGGGACAGGGGCGCATCTCTCCGCCGCCGTGTGTTGTGTTGTTCGGGGGATTTCGCTCCTAAACCTCAGATTATTGTTCCCTCAAGCCGCTTAACGCGCCTTTATCAGCAGGTTTGCGGGGGAAAGATAGAACCAACATTAACAATTCATAAGAAGCCTTTTGTCGCTCACGATGTCGGTGTCTCGTCCTTTTTATTATGCAACGGTGCGCGGATCCGACTCGGTGCGCGCGTCGAACTCGGGGCGTTATCAGCGGCGAACATGCGGCCCTGAGCGCGCCCAGAGGCCGGGCAGCGAGGGCTCCCGGGCGGGGGAAGCGCCCTGTGCTGGCCCGGTGCGGGGAGGGAGCAGAGCCGGGGAGGCGAGCGGAGGCCTGCGCGCAAAAGAACACACAATAAAGCCGGGATGTGGCTGATTTGGCTACGGTACAATTAAATGTAATTGGTGGAGTTGGCCATTACGCAGACTCATTGGTAATTAACACCGGCACATCCGCGCGTCTGCTGCTGCACCGCTGTGACCCGCTGATGTGTCTGCGAAGCAGCTGCGAACAAAGAGGGAGGAGGATGGTTTCCTTTTGTTTCAGGCTTGTTTGGGTTTGTTGGTTCTGTCCCGATCTGATCTGATAACCACTCTGACACTGATTTATATGGTTTGCCAGGGCAGGTGTGGGATCTGCTGTTGGCTGCAGACACACACACACACACACACACACACACACACACACACACACACACACACACTATCAATCCCTGTGTGTCCACTTCAGTGAATTCGGGTTTTGGTTTTGTGAAGCTGAATATTAGGAACACATTACACCTTAATCCAGGGTCCAGAACCAACACAGAAACTGGCACTTAAAAATTACAACAAGGTTTAATCCATTCTTTTCTCATAAATTGTCAGAAAGGAATATTACATGTTTCAGAACATACACAAATATCATTTTGTAATACTTTTACTTTTGTATAGTTTTGCAGTTCCAGACCTGGATGAACAAATGCTCCATTTTACCAAATTTATATCATAGCTGTAGTTTCAAAAAGTCCTGAAACTCAATATTATTTTTAGTGTCTGTTATTTTTACATTGCTTTGATCTGCTCTGTAAAATATTGAAAACTACAACATCTCATATTTGCTTTTTGTCCAAGTCACAATTCAAAGATATTAATTTTACACTAAAATAAAAAGGGAAAAGATGAAAAATGTCTCATTAATGAAAAAGATAAAACAAGCGAATCTGTATTTTTCCTCATTGCATGACTCTAACAACTTATAAACTATCAAAATCATTTCGGGCCAACTAGTTGATTAATTGACTAATCATCTCAGCAACAGTTTCAAAATGGCAGAGACCCATGTCTGACCTTAGAGTGAATGGAAAGAACATTTTCCACCTGTGTTTATGTGTATTTCATGTGTGTGTTTATGTGTGTTCATGTCAACAGGTCTGGTTCCAAAACCGCCGAGCTAAATGGAGAAAGAAGGAGAACACAAAGAAAGGTCCGGGACGGCCCGCTCACAACTCCCACCCGACCACGTGCAGCGGCGAGCCCATGGACCCCGAGGAGATCGCACGCCGGGATCTGGAGCGCGCCGAGAAGAAGAAGCGGAAACAGGAGAGGAAGCTGCTGAAGTCGCAGAACAAACTTCTCTCGGGTGACAGCTTCCACACGCCCGGAGGCTCCGAGAGCGACAGCGGGGTCTCCCAGTTCACGGACAGCGAGCAGCAGCCTACGAACATTAACGGGACTATTCACATCGACCTGCCAGCAACAAAAGGTGCAGGAGGACACCAAACTGAATCCAGCTGTGACCAAACGAGACACGACTTCAGCCCACTACAAAACCACCAAAACCAAAGAACCGCAGGAGAAGCGGAGCAGGTTTCTCCGTGCAGCACGCACAGCTCCAGCCCCGGAGGCCCGAGGTCCTCCGCCCTGCAGAAAAGAAACCCTTTCAGCGTGGAGAGCCTCCTCTCTGACGCCACGCCTCGACGGAAATCCCAGCTGGACTTCCCTTCTCTGCCCAGTCAGAGGACACTGGTGGGTAAAGGTCACTTCTTGCTTTACCCCATTACACATCAGCCCTTGGGCTTTCTAGTGCCCCAAACAGCCCTGAAGGCCACACCGTGTCAGGACGGCATTAACAGGTTCAGCCTGGGACAGAGGTGTGTGCCAAGCGAGGGGAGTCCTGCTCCCTCCGACCTCTCCAGCTTTGTCACTAAGCCTCTAAACTCGGATCATACGGAGCATAGCGCGCAGCATCACCACAATCACATTAGCAATAGAGTGGATGGAACAGACATGGAGGAGGAGTGTGGCGGTGACGGGAGATTCCCCGCTTCTCCTCCAGCGAACAGCGCGGCTCAGGCAGCTCTGGCCAGGCTGAGCTCGGCGCCGTCCAGCGACAGTGGCGAGGAGGGGACTCCGAAAGTTCAAACGGAGGCGGCGACCGGCGGCTGCCAAGCTGCCGAGCCGCGTGCGAGAGAGAAGGGCGCAAGCGAGGAGCGAGCGTCTCCAGACCTCTCCGAGTGTCTCAAGGCAAACACAGACTGTCAAGAAACACCCGGAACAGATGGAGAAGATGTCGATATGGACTAACACTTGCAAGGAGCAAACATAAACAAAGGACCAGGAACACTGCTCACACAATTCAAACATTCCCAAAGCTCGGCTGAGACACTCGAAAACATATCAGGAATCAGGAGACTTAATTCTCATCTATTTTTTAATCATCACGTGTGATCAATCCAGATGGTCGCTGAAAGCCGTGGCTGTCCCCATCTTCAGGCTTTAGGCCCAAACTCTTTTAGAAGCAGGTTCTTTCTTCTCTTTTCTTTTGTTTTGTGACCAACTTGTAAGAAAAACAAGGCTACAATAAGCATCACACAACAAAAATCCTCAGATATTGTAAAGAAAAAACGAGAAAATGATATTTATATGTGAACATTTTGATAAATAAAGTTATTGTTTAAATTGAATCACTGTCTTTGCACTGGCCAGGGGGTGAAGGGAGGAAGCAGGGGCCGGCTGCTGTGTGGCAGAACCTTGGATCATGTGCCGGCTCGGAGTTTTGTCGCGTTACAGCAGATAAATCCCCCTTTTTCTCTGTGTAGTGAGCCGGAGCTGCTGCTCAAGTCCGTCTGGCTGTTTGTATTTATTGCTTTAACAAATTTATTCATTTGAAAGGCCGAGCTGGAATGAGGTTAGTGGCCGCGGGCTATAGGACCCTGCGCCTCCTGCTGAGTTTTGATATGAAAGTAATTATTTTCCCACTGGCTGCCATGGGTCTCCAGGCAGTACCCCCACCACCACCACCACCACCACCCTCCTCCTCCTCCTCCTTTCAGCCCAAAGGGTTATTAGACATTACCGATTTCTAGTGATATGGAATCACATAAACTTCCTACAATAATAGAATTAGCATGAAAGGCAGGGGTGTCAAATTGAAATGGGAAAATAATAGCCGCGCCAGCTGCACCGTGTGTGTGTGCGTGCAGGCGTGTGCGTGAGTGCGCATAGACTATTGAGCAGGAGGAGGAGGAGGAGGAGGAGGAGATGGTGGTAGATTCGTGGGGCGGAATTTTCATGAGCTGCCGCGGTTGTCAGACGGCCCTTGTAGTCGGCTATATTAAGATAGATGTTCGATGATATCCCTCATTGTTCTGTCGCTTATATTGATGTTGCTGCGTTATCGCCCTATTGATCATGTGTCGCACATAATAGGACAGGCGCGCGCCCGCCTGCCATGCGCCTTTTTCTTTTCTTTTTTTTTACAAAAGCGCCGGGGCCCCTCGTCATTTGTTCTAATAGGAGCGTGGGTCCCTCAGGGGGGGAGACAGATAAAGATATAGGGGAGGGCGAGGGGGGAGAGAGCAGGTTAGTGATGGGCCAGGCTTATTCATCCATTCTCATTTTGTTTGACCAGTTGTTGAGTTTAAATAAAAGCAGTATTAAGGGAAGATTTAATTTGAGATGTTGAGACACTACAGTGCAGAAAGTGCAGGGGAACTTTGTGCTCATCCTACCTGGTTAATCTGAAGATTTGATAGTTTTATAGTTATACTTTTTTATTAATATTGAACATATCAAGTGTCCAAATTGTGAAGGAGTGGAGTGATGTGCCAGCAGCTGTTTGCAGTCAATGGGGCAGCATGAAGTTGGAAAACTGTGTTCATCCTACCTGGTTCGTCTGCAGTGAAGATTGTTAAAAGTCTCATTAGCTTTTTTTTATTAATATTATTAATAAAGAGATATGTGATCCACACATAGACAGAAAGATCTTTTGTTACAGTTCAGTCACTTATTTTATTGTTAGTGTGCTGGACATTGTGTAGAGCTTTTTATATAGTTTAAAAACTTTGTGCTCATCCCACCTGGTTTATCTGCACTGAAGATGTTCTAGTCTTTTCTAGGCACCTAAATCCGCACTGCACTTTCTCAGACAATTTATGAATACATACATATATAATTTATTAAGCTTATTAGATGAAGGGTTTGCGAGATATGCGTTTCACATACAGACAGACGGACATTTGTGGAAACATTTCTACAACATACTGTCACTTTTTTGTCGTTAGTGTGCTGGACGTTGTGCGCAGAGCTTTTTATTTACAGTCTATGATGAAGAGTGAAGTTAGAAAACTTTCTGCTCATCCTACCTGGTTTATTTGCAATGAAGATTTTATAGCCTTTTGTAGTCAATTATAAATTTTTCATGTAGAACGTTTCCAAATTGCACCAAAATCACTTTCTCGGCCAATTTACAATACGCATCCGTGTGAAGCTGAATAGATGAACGGTTTTCGCAGACAGACAGACAGAGAGACAGAGAGAAAGGGCGTTTGTGGAAGTAAATTGATAAAGAAAAGACAAATTCTCCTAAATGTGCAGGTGTGCACCCACTAAACGTGCACATGCCCCTTTGGAGAAAGAGCGTGTTTGGCTTATGAAGTGTAAACGCCACCAATTCCCCTGGAAACTGAAATCCCAATTATTAAAACCATTAATTCTGGCGAGCCGTGTGCACGGAGAGGCCCGTGTTGACAGCCCGGCTAAATATCCCTGATCCCTCCCGGTCACCTCGCCTTTATTTGCAAATAAATTGAGGGGGATCCGAGGGACGGAGCTTTACTTTGCTGCGCCGACCCCAAAATGAATTTCCGTGCCTGAGTCCCTTTAATAATATTTACATAATTTTCACTGGGTGACTCTGCTATTTGCGCTGTAGGAAGCTGAGGGCTTATATAGGAAAATAATTAGACAAGAGGACGAGAAGGGAGCCGCAGTGAGAAACAGCAGGAGGAGGATGGGTTAAGACCGGAGCTGAACACTAAATTCCCAGACAGCTAAAATCAATGAAAGTAATAACCCTATTATTTAATTCATAAGGACATTATTTCCCCATAAGGCCTCAGGAAACGTCCCCTTCGACCGAAACAATCACATTAAATCGTTCATTCCAAGCTGCTCTGTGAAATTTCGGCTTTTATTCTCTTATTTTTTTGGAGGAGGAGGAGGAGGGTGTTATAATAATCAGTTCGTTTCAAGAGTGTGATTAATTACAAAGTAAAGGTTTGATCCTTTACAGCGTGTGTGTGTGTGTGTGTGTGCTGAGACATAATGAACCAGAAGAGTCTTTGTTATAAAATGAAGAACATTTCCCCAAATAATCTAGGAAAATAAAAAAAAACGTAGGTAGAGTATTATTGACCTAGCACTGCCGCAAATGTCTTAATTTCAATGTTACCACAATTTCCAAAAATACACTAAATGACGTATTGCATCATGCACTTTACCCACAATACCATGCAAATTGCAGTAACTAACTGTAAAGAGGTTTTATGGTATTTTTAGCTGTGTAATTTGAGGTATTTACCTGTGAAACTACAGCAAAGTTTAACAGTAGACATCAAATAGACGTATATTATTAGTGGTTTAACTTATAGTTGAGAATGAAGAACCAAAATCTAAATGTATAATTCATTCGCTTATATTTACTTTAAAGATATTTCACAATATCTGACTTTTACGTTTATTTGGACCTGGGTGTTTATTAGATTTAAGAAAATAGAGTTAATATGTGTGTGTAGCTGTAATAATAAATAATGAATAATCAAATCTTTAATTTTAGGAGTGGGGTGGGTGGAGGTGAGGAGTGGGGTGGAGGTGAGGAGTGGGGTGGGTGGAGGTGAGGAGTGGGGTGGAGGTGAGGAGTGGGATGGGTGGAGGTGAGGAGTGAGGTGGGATGGATGGAGGTGAGGAGTGGGGTGGGTGGAGGTGAGGAGTGGGATGGATGGAGGTGAGGAGTGAGGAGTGGGATGGATGGAGGTGAGGAGTGGGATGGATGGAGGTGAGGAGTGGGATGGGTGGAGGTGAGGAGTGGGATGGGTGGAGGTGAGGAGTGGGATGGATGGAGGTGAGGAGTGGGATGGATGGAGGTGAGGAGTGAGGAGTGGGATGGATGGAGGTGAGGAGTGGGATGGATGGAGGTGAGGAGTGAGGTGGGATGGATGGAGGTGAGGACTGTGATGGGTGGAGGTGAGGAGTGGGATGGGTGGAGGTGAGGAGTGAGGAGTGGGATGGATGGAGGTGAGGAGTGGGATGGATGGAGGTGAGGAGTGAGGTGGGTGGAGGTGCGGAGTGGGATGGATGAAGGTGAGGAGTGAGGTGGGTGGAGGTGCGGAGTGAGGTGGGATGGATGGAGGTGAGGACTGTGATGGGTGGAGGTGAGGAGTGGGATGGGTGGAGGTGAGGAGTGAGGAGTGGGATGGATGGAGGTGAGGAGTGGGATGGATGGAGGTGAGGAGTGAGGTGGGTGGAGGTGCGGAGTGGGATGGATGGAGGTGAGGAGTGGGATGGATGGAGGTGAGGAGTGGGATGGATGGAGGTGAGGAGTGAGGTGGGATGGATGGAGGTGAGGACTGTGATGGGTGGAGGTAAGGAGTGGGATGGGTGGAGGTGAGGAGTGAGGAGTGGGATGGATGGAGGTGAGGAGTGGGATGATGGAGGTGAGGAGTGAGGTGGGTGGAGGTGAAGAGTGGGATGGGTGGAGGTGAGGAGTGAGGAGTGAGGAGTGAGGAGTGGGATGGATGGAGGTGAGGAGTGAGGAGTGGGATGGATGGAGGTGAGGAGTGGGCTGTGGGCTAGGTGGGTTTGTTTTGTGGCCCCAGCAGAAACGACCAATCGATCAAAGCGGGTGGAGACACTGGGCCTCCTCCCTCCCCTCCTCCTCCCTCATGCATCACACTTTATGAATTCAATTTCAACCGGGAGAAATTTTCAATTTGAACGCGAATCATTACGGCGAAGGGGGAGAGCGCAAATTGTTTTTGCTCTATTATGCATTCGGACGCCATCATTTTTCTTTCTAATTACCGAGGTGTCAGTGCGGCCTGTCACCGGGGCGCTGATTTTCAATTTAACTGATCATCATACATTCATTTTCCCATTTGATAAATCTGCTATCGAGACGCGCCCGCCATGCTCGGAATATTAAGCGGCGCCGGGGCGCGGTAATGGAGGATGTGTATGCGGCAATGAGCGCGGATCAGCCAGCTAATTTAGCACCTTCCACTTTCTCCATCCACAACCTCCCCCTCCATCACCAGGAGGGAGGAGAGGGGAGGAGGGGAGGAGGGGAGGAGAGGAGGAAATGAGAGGAGAGGAGAGGAGAGGAGGGGAAGAGGAGGAGAGGAGAGGTGAAGGAAGAGAGTGGGTAGAGAGGGAGGAGAGGAGAGGAGAGAAGAGAGGAAGGGAAGAGGAGGGGAGAGGAAAAGAGGAGGGGAGGAGAGGAGGGGAGAGGGGATCAGAGGAGGGAAGGAGGAGAAGAGAAGGAATCGAGGGTGTAGGGAGGGAGAAGAGGGGAGAGGAAGGGAAGCGGAGGGGAGGAGGGGAGGAGAGGAGAGGTGGAGGAAGAGAGTGATTAGAGAGGGAGGAGAGGAGAGGAGGAGAGATGAGAGGAGAGGAAGGGAAAGGAAAAGAGGAGGGGAGGAGAGGACAGGAAGAAGAGGAGAGGAGAGATGACTGCCTCACCTCCAAGAGTAAAGGCAAAAGGAGAGGAGAGGAGAGGAGAGGAGAGGAGAGGAGAGGAGAGGAGAGGAGAGGAGAGGAAGATATGGCTGCCTCACCTCTAAGAGTGAAGGAAAAAAAGAGGAAAGGAGGAAAAGAGGAGAGGAGGAGGAGAGGGCGGCCTCACCTCCAAGAGAGAAGAAGAAAAAGCCCTGAGGATAGAGAGAATTAGGAATAATGTCAGAGAAGAAGAAGAAGGAGTCCTCCAGTCCAGGGTCGTTTTGTTCTTATGTAATTTAGAAGCAGGATTAATTAACGCTAATCGAGTTCTTCAAGACGTGTTATTTTTATTTAATAGAAACAAATTTGCCCAATTAATTATCCACGTACTTTCAAAAACCTTCTCCTGCAGCCTCCACCTCCTCCACCTCCTCCTCCTCCACACCTCCTCTCTCTCTCTCACTCTCCATCACAGGATAGAAGTAAATTAGCAGCGTCTCTCATTAGCTTGAGTCTCTGATGGAGACTGGATAGGCCTGCAGCCAACAACAGGCTCCTCCGTTACACCGACTCACGAAGCTCCTCCTCGTGGTTTAAGGAGGTTTTCTCCTTTAAATACTCACAAAGTTATTATCTGTTTCCGCTCCTCGATTCAGGGGCTGCTTCCTTCTGAGGCTGCATTCGAAGACCGATTGCGTCACAGTGGCGTCAAGTATCACGCTTCAACTCAACTGAACAGCTAACGGTACACGTTATCAATATTTTTAACATTCTCAACGCGTCCAGCATGACGTCGATCAAAGAAATCCTCTGTGGACCAGACTCGTCTCATTTTGTTTTCGGCCTTTGCGGTCTAATAACGCGTCCTCCGAAGGATGCAGCGCCTGAGTTGAGACACAGCTTGTGGAAGGTCTCTAGTAAAAGGTTTATACCTGCGGTTTAATTCCATCCTGTCAGTGGCGGACCTGGTATTTTTCTACATCAGGGGCCACAATTTGCACAGTGGGGCCGATTATAGGTCCAACACCCGTGAACCACTCCTGATTCAGTGAGGTGCACATTTAAGTCAGTCCTTGTTTACTGTTGACTCTGTAGATTTGAGCGAAGTCCCACATCATCGGATATATATTTTGAAAAGTGTTCCCTGTTCAAGCTGAGAGAATAAAATCTCTCAACAAGGTGTCATGTTTCTTGTTAGTGTTCGAGTAAGATAATAATAAATAAAATAATAACATAAAAACAAAAACAAACCTAAGGCATCTTGAAGACTTTGGGAAAACACTTTGTAACTTTGGTTTCAAAAGCTTGGATCAACTTAAAGTTATTATTATTATCTCCAACAAGTATGTTTTCATGCTGTCTAACTATCTTTTATTTTGGAGGATTATGCAACAACCCCTGAACGGATTTCCACAAAATTTAGTAGAAAAACGAGTCCGAATTCTTTTTTGTTGTGAATCTGGATCAGGGGGCGGATCCAGGATTCTTTTATTTTCACTTTCTTACAAATTAACATTTAGAGCTTTTTTACTTTTTTGTAGATTTTTCAAAGAATCATTTACTTCTTGTTGAGTCAGGCATGTTGGGAGGATTGAATTTAAATGTGGTTTAATAAGTCTGTTGGTCCTTGACTGTGATTATACATTTTACTACTATTCTTCACCGACCACAACTGATTAAAGCTCCAGAAACAAAAACACCTATTTTACAAAGTCAAGATTAAACTTTTACTGTTCAACCAAAAAACTTTTCACTTAATCACACATTTTTATTTTACATGACTTGAGCCTATAAACCTGATATTTAATGAGCGCCTGCTCACTAAACCCTTTTTAAAAAATCAATTATCCTTCTTACACATTTAAGAGAAGGTTAATTCTGCCCAAACTAATTAGAGGTGAAGCTAATTTTAAGTATTATACAAACCTAAGCGTTAAACACTTAATCAGCCACAGCGAGTTCAGGGATTTACACATGAAAATAAGAGGAGCTGCTTTCATTTTAATCCTGAGGAGGCCTCTTTTTTAAAATCATATACAAATTCATACAATCACCTTGATACTTGATGAGAATTGTTTTAAAACATCATTTTTAAACTCTTTACAAGTCACAACCTCTGTCGTAAAAAACCTTTCATCTCTATGGGTGATGAGTGAATTTTCACTTTTGGGTGAACCATCCCTTTAAATGCCAATAAGTGTGTGTGTGTGTTTGTTTGTGTGTGTAAGGTTTAACGTTTATGGGCATGGAGCATCTTTGGTTTGCTGGTGTTCTTTGTTTCATCAGCCCAGTGGTTGTAATAAATGCCAACGGGCCACAGGGATGGATTTTAATTAAGTCGGTGAGAGATGAGTGGAGTGACAGAGGGAGCAGGGCCGGACGGGGACATGGAGGAGGAGGGGGACACGGCGGTGGAGGGGGACAGCTTTTCAATAAATCGCTCCGCTCAGGGGTTAGTTGCTGATTTCCTCGGTAAAGTGTTGGGGCCGAGCGGCACGCGCAGTAATTTGGTTGATAAATCAGCTGCGTTAGGGGCATGAAGCGCGCGCCGCTCGACCGGTTGGTTCTGCGTGTGATTTATGTCTTACCCGCGGGTCGTACACAGGCTGGTGACAGCCCAGGATGAATTAACCAGGAACCAGCGCACGCCTAATGAGCGGGGTATTATACACACACACACCCCCCCCCCCCACATACACACATATACACACACACACCACTGTGCCATCCCTGATGTGTCGCATTGATTCAGCATCAGAGGGTTAAACATACACACACACACACACACAGTGCGCACATAAATAACTAGAATCTCTAGGAAAAGGACAGGATTTTGGGGCTGTCAGCCTTATAGTTTCCACTTCCTCCCTCCCCCCTCCCATTGGCCCTCTCGTCAAAGCCACGCCCCCCGAAACACATGAACGTGCACTGCCTGACAACTGCTCGAGGAGACGACTTTTCCGTGACCCGCTCGCTAAATCCTGGCGTCCGTCTCTGCTCCAGCGGCGTGTGCCTCCCCAGCTGAGGACTCCAGTCACGCTCAGTGAGAGCTCGGGTTAGACACAGGTCGGTTGGAGACAGACTTTTTAATTCATCTGCATCAATAGGTGATTAGAGAGAGAGAGAGAGAGATTCGCCAAAATGTCGTCTGGACCTCAAACACCTACTTAAAGTATAACTGTGTTGTTTGTGGAGAAGTCCTGGCCCGAATATTTACCATCACAAGAAGCCCCCAAAATACTGTCTGTTGCCCCCAGAGGATAATTCATCATCAGACAATGGCTGATGGGCTCTAAGTTGCTAGTTGCCTAACCCTTACCTTAAACTTAACTTAAACCTAAACCTTGCTTGTTGTCCCCATAAGGACGACAGGTCCCCAGAATGTGGCTGTTGGATATAAGTCCCCAAAACATGACTAATACCTAAATCACACACACACACACACACAGGTTTGTGCACCTATCCTTGTTAAGACACTGCGTTGTCTTCCATTGACTTCCATTCATTGTGGACAGCCTAAAGAAACCCTAACCTTAACCAGGACCTCAGAAATGACGTTTAGCCTCATTAAGACCAGGCTTTGGTTCTCATGAGGCCTAATGGTCCTGACAAGGTTAGTGTTTAAGCTGGAAAAGGTCCTAAAGAGGTAACAACAGTGAGAACACACACACACACACACACACACACACACACACAGCGACAGTGCGTTGTTTATTCAGCCGACATGAGAAAAATTGGTCAATAGAAGTCTGGCAGCAGCTGATTGGGGTTAAGTGAAGCATAGAGGCGACAGATTCGTGTCCTGACAAAAGATTCAAACACACAGAACAATTTCATCACGTATTGATCATCAATACTAACCATATATTTCTCTCCGGTGTGTGTTTGACTGTTTGGTTTTAACCTTTAAGGGGGATTTACAGCCAGCGGAGGGAAGGAGGCTCAGATCCTTCAGTCAGGTAAAGTACATTCAGCAACATCACACTGTGTCACGAATAAAACTCCTGTACTGAAAACAAGTAAGTAAATTACTTTTACTTTACTAGTAAAAGTAAAAATACAATACACGTTCTATTATTATAAGTTAAAGTCCTGCTTTCAAAATGTTCAGAAGAATTTCTTGAAATCAAAATAAAAGCAGACCTTTAGCAAGAGAAAGGGCGACTGAGGTCTTTTAATGCAGCATCATTATACATTATATTATTGGCGTATTGTTGCTAATGCGTTAATAGTTTTAAAAACTTTTTTTTAAAAAGATTTGTCCTCAGTTAAATTAAAATGCATCGTAATCAAAACCCAGCAGGGAATCAGTGCTGACTAAGCAGTTTTCTGTCCATATGTTTATTAGTCTGCAGCTGAATCACAACTTGGAAACTCGATTAATCTAATTCCAAATTAAACAACCTATTCAAAACAGGCAGGTTTAGAACGGACACTGTATCTAGTATTATTTTAATTTCAGAATTCATGGCTGACTTTCAAATACAACTTTATCCATCCATGTTTTTCGCTTTTGGCTCCAAAAGCCACATTTATGGATAAGAGGAAGTTCTCTTTGCCAGTTGACTGATAACTTCCATATTTCCAACTGCACTACGGTTTCAATGTGTGATCAGGAGGCACAAGTGCAGGACTAAACATCTGTAGCTGTCTACGTGTCAAACCATCCACAACCAGAGAACGTACAGCCATGTTGAAACCAAACAAGCAGTGATTTCACAGACCCTCCTCTCTCCTCAGAACATAGATCCATGTTCACACCTTCCTCAAAACATAGGCCACATTTTTACAACGTGCTCACAAAGAAAGAGTCTCTCCTGTCGAGCATGACATTTTTCTTTGGGATCTGTGAAACGGCCCCGTAAAGGCCGAGGAGACGTGAATGTGTTGTTTATAGAGTCACAGGCTTGTTTTCCCGGCTGCAGCCGCTCTGGTTTGTGTGTCACCTGTTGCACTAACAGGCTGCACACTGCGCACAATGCTGGTGGTGTGAGCTTTTTTGTCGCAGCGGGTACAGAACATCAGGGGCAGATCCACGAAATGAAGAGTTACTGGTCAAGGTTGATGACTCTTCAAACTGTCGCTCACCCACAGCACACGCAGAACAACAGCTTCTCACACAGAGGAGAGGAAGTGCAGAGCAAGGTTCATCCGACCTTCACTTTCATAATCTTTACACCTTCGTCAGGGACGTTACGTTTTTTTCACCCCTTTGTTTGTTTGTCTGCAGGATTATGCAAAAACTCATTTCCCCCAAAATTGGTGGAACATGAGCCAAGAAAGAAACCATTAAATTATGGCGTGGATCCGAACAACAGGGCGGATCCAGTAATTCTTTTTCACTTTCTTTAACACTGGGAGATAAAATCTGTCACGTTAACGGGACTCATGTTTATTCAAAATAAGAATCTGGAACTAGTGAATTTAAATGTGGTTTCATAGGTTGGTTGGTTTGTTTGTCAGCAGGATTATTCAAAAACTACTGATCGAGATTCCCACTAAACTTGGTGGGATGATGGTACAAGACACAACACATTACATTTTGGTGCAGATCTGGACAAAGGGGCCAATTCAGGAATTTTCTGAATCCCTTTCTTTAACTTTGGTGCTAATATCGTGTACAATTCGGTGCAGATCCAAATACAAATACAGATTTAGCAGATTTAAATGTGGTTTCATCATGCCTAGTTCACACTACAGGATCTTTGAGGTATGCACATTCTAGTTAAATATAGTTCTTTGTGCCAAAAGACAAAAGACTGATACATCTGGGCAGAGATGTCTGAAATGAAAATAGAAACCTGCTCCTCGCTGCTAAAACTTGTCAGAGTATATGAACGCAGTGAAGTGCAGAGTTATATAAGGTTTTTTAGGAAGTAAAAGGCCTTTTTGTATTTCTGCATTGACGATATTTGGCGACTTCCATCCCTTGAATCAACCTGAAACTCCCTCGGATGAATTATCGGCTGCATGTGTGATGAAAAGTCAAAAGGTACAAGAGTGGGTGCATTAGAAAAAAAAAAACTTTTGGATGTTAAATGCAAGTGCCAACGAGCATTAAATTACAAAACCTAAAATTCTGTAGCCCACGCCACAAACTGTGGGCTGAGGACTCAGTCATTCAGCGGCGAAATCAGTTCACTTGAACTTTATCCTGTCGGTTAACGCTGGAAAAGTACATCAGAAATGTGAGATTTAATTTAATCTTAATGTGTCAAAAGATAAGGATGAATGTGGGATGAATAGTTTTGGAATTACCAGAAAAATGTTATGATGGGCAGCACATTTATTATCTAATACGAATGATTTGATTAAATAATGTTAAACTTTTATATAAATATAAACATCAAACACACAAGTTATTGAATTTAATCACTCCCAAGTTATTTGATTTATTCTCACTAACTCAACATGATAGAAAACACCTCATTAAGGTTATGCTTTACATTGAACTTATATAATAAAGGTACATGGGAATTGAATATGTAATTGAAATACATAAAGTATTATACCAGACAATTTGCTGGTCGCACAGTGAAAATTATCAAATTAATTAATATAATATTTACCAGATGAAGAACATCCACTTACAGAATATTTGTGTTTTAATAAGGAGCCTTTATATGGTGAAAGATTATCTATTTTGCATGTATGTGCAAGAACAAGGCTAAAGACTGACTTATTGATGGTTTAATTATATTAAAGACAGTGCTTTAAACTAATAGACTTCAAATGAATAAGGGTCATAATTGTATTAAAAAGCTGGTCTGTCCACTGCGAGGCAGGGGCCCCCCAAACCTATTCTGCTCAGGGCCCCCAAATGTACAGGGCCGGCCCTGCCAAGCAGCCATTGAGCAACTATCAGTAGATTTTCATTCAACCTGCTCACGAATTCAAATGTTCATGTTTATAATGATGTGGTCGTTTCCCGCAAAACGTAGTGACACAAAATCCTCAACTCGCCAAATTACATAGGTCATGGAAATATAGGCGAGGACATGATGGAAGGCAGGAGCCACATTCTCTCCATGATTGTGACAGAACATCACGACTTCTTAAGATTCAGATGGAATTACATACGGTCGAGGTTCTTATCTAGTCATGTGTGACCAGGTTAAAGAAAAGCACATTATGTCACTTCGCTTTTATGAGACTGCAAAAGACAGGCTGCTTATATCACATCTACACCCCCCCCCCCCCCACACATCTTTATCTTAAGGGAAAACACTTCAGGTTGAGCTCCTCATTCTATTCCAGCCATGATAAAGGCTCAGAGACGGTAAATCCTGGGCTTCATGATAACATGTAAAAGAGAGAAAACTATAGTCCGACGATGTTGAATCGACGTGGAAATGGAAAAAATGGGACAAATAACAGATGAAGAATGAAATTCACAAAAATACCAATTCCTTATTTTGGACAGAATTCATCTGGGATATAAATTTGAGATACTAAGTTGTCAGTGCTGGAGGAATTGAGGTGACACAGGTTTTAACATGTTTTTTACTCGTGCAAAATATTAAATGCATTTTGGTCGGAAGTTCATAGAGGAATAAAAAAAAAAAGAAGAATTTAATAGCAGAGAATATTATTTTAGCCAAACCTCCAACTGGATTGAGTCTAGATGAAAATTATTTATTTTGAATTTTGCGAACCACGGCACTGAAACAAATAACAAAAGGATGGAAAACAAAGAAATGTCCAGATTTCTTTTTACCAGGGGAACCGGGAGGAGAAACTCCGGCGAACCTCAAATCAGGAGATTATCTGGAGTTTAGTGTCGGCCTGAAAGCAGCTTGAATCATGGAGTGAGATTTTAAAGGTCTCACAGTCGTAACTTCTCATAAAGGGACTGTTGAATCTATGTGATTTAAATGTGCTTTCAAAAGGTAGTAAATCAATTTGAGTACGTTTGTTGGTTTTTATTTGACCATGTTTCAACAATCATCCTAATTTAGCTGCTGAACGTCTGTTTTGAGTTCACTCCGGTGCTGAGGGGAACAAAACGGGTTAAACTGCTGCTGGTACATTAAATTCTTGGTGACACACAGAGTGTTATTTCTGAGAGGAACAAGGTAAGGATAGAAAAAAATCCCCTGCGGGTGCTAATCCCTTGGGTTTTCTGCAGAGTTTTGAACAGGCAGCTAAAGCCACCCATGAGTAGAGTCTCCAGATGCTACTGTTTGTAAATCTGCCAGTTGGAAAACATTATGGGCGTCTATAGAAATTACGGATGACTCAAAATCTCATCAACGCAGAGAGCAGGACAAACACAGAGCTCCGCTAACACCGTGTGGAGAAGGCTGCGTGCTCTAAAAGGAGCAGGGGTATTTCCATATTTCCAAAAACGCGGAAAAATCTATTAAAGCAAAGAATTAAATACTTTCATCTGCCAGATCCCAGCGCTGCACATGCCAGGAGTTTGTATTATAAACGCACCGGTAGCTGAAACTTTTGTTTTACTCGTGTGCGCTAATCTCCACTCTTTTCCTTTTTCCGACTGTAATTTTGGTCTGACTTTTTCATATTTATTTAATAAACACGCCGGATGAAAATTGTAACTTTGTGTGTCGAGAATTAATGGGAAAAAGCCCCAACTGGTAAATCGTAAAATTTGAATTAGAAACTTCCCCATGTAATGCATATCAAACATTTATTAAAGCCACGCGGAATAATTGAATTGTTCTGCTGGTCTAGGTCTGATTTGTTTAACTAAATTCTTTGGCTGTCAAGTGTGATACAAGATTTTTCTGCAAATTCCATTAAAGACGCAGGTATCTTTTTGTGTAGTTGTGCATCTACAGTACATAATATTTTCCTTTTTTTTTATCTTTTCCGTTTCCTCTCTTCTCCCCCGATCTGAGCTCTGTCACTGCTTATCCACATCTCCAGTGCTTATCTGCATGGAGCCCCTCAGTGAGACTTCAACCACTGTGACATGCAGTGAAAGCACAGGCTGCCAGTCAGCTGTGCCAAAGGAGATTGAGATCAGACGGGGAAAAGGAAAGAACAAACCAAAGGGAAAAAAGATAATATGGAATTTCATTTTTTTGGGGGGGGGGGGGGGGCGCCTGGATATACAATAAGCTTATAAAGAAAAGTGAAAGCATAAAAGCAGCTCGTGTTTTCCTGCAAAAGAAAAATACAAACACATCAGGGAAGGAAGGTCTGCGCTCACACTTATTGGGCTGATTATTAAAGCTTATAATGTCTGCCTCCTATACACACACAGTATAAACACACACTCACACACACACACACACACTCAGTGGCCTGGGAGGAAGTTTGTGTTTTAGTGCGCTAAGTTTCACACATCGACTGGAGGTGTCCTAACGTTCTACTGGTGTAATTATCACTCCGCCAAAAGTGTTTCATTAGGAAAGCTCCTCTTTCAGACACATTACTCACAGAGGGCTGGACACAGACACCCTGGACACACACACACACACACACACACACCAATCTGTTTTTCTGGACTTCTTCGCACCTCTTTCTGCTCGTCTTCCATAATCTCACGTTAACTTCTTCCACTCGAAGAATCCTTTTTTTAAACCCGTCAGTCGTGTTTTAAACGGCCACCAGCCAATTAAATCGATATTTAAAGACATTCCTCACCAGCCCAGTGAATCGAGCACATTTCGGCGTCTAAATGTGGCGATTCCACTTTCCCATTACCTGAGCCCGAGCGCTCCCACAACCCCCCCCCCCCCACCCCGTCATAACCCTTTCACTCCCGCATCCAACCCATCATCCCCCTATCTGTCCTTCCTCCTCCGCCATTCACTTCCCCCGCTGCCCTCCTCGCTCTCTTGCTCGGGAGGCCTGCAGGTCTGCGGGTTAATGAGTCGTGAAGTGTGAAAACTTCCTGAGACCCAACCGGAGCTAAATGCCGTTTCCAGATGTGAGTCGACAAACGGCTGGACGCTTGAAATGAGTCGAGAGCGGTGTGGGTGGGGCGGGGGCCGAGGGGAGGACGGGGTGAAAAGGGGAACTGACGGGCACGGGGAGGTGGTGCGTTGGAAAGATGGGATTTAAAGAAATGTCTGAAGATGTGAGAGAAGAGAAGGGGAAAAGGATGAAAAGGAGAAAAGAGAGACAGTTTCTTTTATTTCCTCTTATGGACACGACAGGATTATTAAAATATTTCCAACATGGTACCCGTCACCATCTCTGCCAGTGAGAGAAGCTGTGTACACTCGGTTTGATGCTGCTCTTGGGAACATGTTGATTAAAATGCTGCTCCTCTTTTGTCAGATTTACGGCACGTGACGCCTCAGAACCTTCCAACATCTGCACGTGTTGTTTTAAGGAAAGTGAAACTGGAGACGAATGAAGGAGCCGCGACATTAAAAAGAAACAAAAGAAGAGATTTTAACGTGTGGTTAGTGCAACATGAAGTCGGGGCTGCAGAGGAAATACAGCATCTGCGATTAAACTCTAAATAGACTACGACATATGAACTGATTTTAAGAAGTATATATTTTACACTGCGTTTAAACCAACCTTGATTTGATTCTAATCTGTATATTCTTCTATAACAAGACTAATACCCTGTTTACACCTGACATTAAGATATATTTTGGGTGATCAGATTGTGAAGGAGTAGTGACCATGTGTTGGTCAGGGACTCACTGTGATCACGCTGAATATATTGAGTATTTATACACTTACAAAAGATACGTGGGTGGAAAAATGTAATTCTATATAAATGAGTTAGCGATAATCAGACAGAAGCAGTCCTCTCCTCGGTCCTCAGCTCTAAACCTAAAGACCGGTCCAAAGGAAACACGATCACGTAGCATCTTGTGCTCCTCTTTTTGTGTTGTGTTGTGTGTTTTTTGTGTTTGGGATCTGCACCAACGAGAGGAGGGCAGAGCGTCAGATCACAAAACTGGACACGTAACAAATTCCAATTCCAGCTGTAAATGGAGCCTAAGACTGAGGGTTTATTTAGGCACAAGACCAAGCTGCGTTTATATTTTCCATTTTAGATTCTACTTTGTTAGCATGGCAATATTTCTGCCAATTAGCACCGAACTCAAAACACATCTGAGGTTTTTAGTTTTGCAGATATTTGATCACAGACCAGATTAAAACGTTTGACCTGACATGTGGCACAATGTTGTGCGTCCAGAAAGTTTCACGGCGATATACATCCGCCAGTTGCTGACATTTCGATGTCAATGTCAACAGCACGGTGGCGCTAGAGAAGTCAGGGGACAATCAATCAGTGGGATTCATCCTCTGAGGACAACAAATGTCTGCAGAAAGTTTGACAGCAGCTCAGAGACATTTTCAGTCAGGAGCAAAGTAGAGAAACAACTAATCACTGATATTTCCATAACTAGAGCCACGTCATGGTTTTGGCAAAATAAATTGGAAAAACTTCAAACCTAAATCTGAATCACTTCAAATCTGGGACGACTTCAGTGTAAATCAATATTTCTTGGTTCTAAAGGAAGCAGCCAGGGGAAGAAGCTGATCACCGCACCGCTCATCAGCAAGAATGTGTGTGTGTGTGTGTGTGTGTGTGTGTGTGAATGTGTTAAATCCACGCACGTGTGAGTCAGTGCGTGTATGTGTCCATAATCTGGCGTAAATAATGACATCTCTGTCCCCCGTCTGCTCCGCTGCCAGCTCCACTAATTATTTATTCTTGGACGCTGTGAAGGTGTCAAAGCTCACGCTCCTGCCTCCACAAATCTGCGTTCCTCCTCCCAGCGCTGGTCCGCGCTGCCTTACTGCCAAACTCAGAGAAATAATGTTTGTGTGTCTGAGTGCAGTGTTACTATAAAGTCATGGCATTACTCATCGTCTGAGCTTTTTCTGCAAACAGTACATTTTAAAAGGTCAACATAACAAAAGAAATATATTCTCACTGGACCCAAGCAGTACCTGGATGGACATACTAGGCCAAACATCTGGATCTGCTCCTTTATTCTGATCTAAATTAACAAAATCAATAAACAGAAATCCTGTAAACAGACAAACAAACAAACAAGAGTAGAGAGAAGACCTCCGTTAACCATCCCCTTAAATGAATGCCAAGCTGCTCCACATTTAACACTCTCTCAGATATCGGTCCTCTAAAAACGTCTGATCTTTTCCCTCAAGATCCGTGAATTATTCTCTTAAAAAAATCTGTGAAAATGTCAATAATACAACGTTACAGTCCAGATTCATGCCAAAATGAATTGGGTTCTGTCATCCTTCCACCAAGTCCCGATGAAATCTGTTTTTTAATAAATCCTGCTGACAAACAGAACCAGCAGAGGTAAAGAAAAACCTGCAACATGTTCCTCCAGAAACAAAGTTATTCCAGATATTCCACATTAAGTGCTGTGAACAGTTTCTGTGTGGACGAGGTAAGAAGTTGCATTAGAGCTGAGGCACAAATGTCAGACAGATAAACCTCAGCAGAGAAACCAGTGCTGAGAATATATTATATTTTTCTTTGTTATATGACACATATGAGAATAGCAGGTAATTATTAGTTATTAAATATAGCAGATTTAATGACATTAATTTACCCGTATTGGTCCAGTTTTGCATTATTTTGCTGACAAACAAACACACAATGACTTTTTGATGAAGGTAATAGACGTAATCAGTGGTTTGAAGAATCCTCCAGTCTGAGTTTCTCTCTGGTTTTACTGAACACACACCAGCACCCACTGCTCGACCACTTCCTCCTTTGTCGTGGTACAAACATCAGTGGAGTGGGTGGACTGGAGCTCGAACCTAAACCAATTAAATCAGGTCCGACACCAACACGATCGACTGGGAGCAAAGAGACAATACATCGACTGAGAGAGAGAGAGAGAGAGAGAGAGAGATGCTTTAAAAAGAAAGAATTGAAGTCGTCAGTGGAATATTTCTATGATCTACTTTTCATCGGGGTCAACGCGTGTCATCGACGACAGCACTCTGCCGCCGTGTTTGCACTCGTGAATAAATGTTTGTGTTTGCATGTGGGTGTGATTTAAGAGACTCTCCGTGGTCGTCAGCGAGTGTGATTGAGCTCTGAGGGGTTATAAGAGAAAATAAGCAGAAAGCAGGACAGAATCAATACCATTTACCCAATAGCCTCGCCGGGTGTGTGTGTGTGTGTGTGTGTGTGTGTGTGCGAACACGCCTGGGTGTGTTTACCTGAAGTGTGACTGCATTTAACGTGTCAAGTTGAGGAAAAACAACCAATTGCCTCTGAGCACACGCTTTATTGACCAGTGGAACCCACACACACACACACACACACACACACACACAGATGCACACTGCAGGCATATTGACTGTTTGAAGGGAGAAACATGTTAAAGGCAATTAGAGCAGTGTACTTTCTGCCAGAAACCCACCACGATCCGTCTCAGTGCAGTTAGCCAACTAGCTCTAAAGTGTGACTAATATTACATCAATGGAAGAAACTAAAACGAGCCACTTTGTTGAGCACAGCAGCCGATACAGAAACCAGACACAGGAGGGTTTACAACCCCGACCAGCTGATTATGTGAGGTACGAGAGGAGCACACTGGGTGTGGTGCAGCGTGTGTGAAGTGTGTTGTGAAGCACAAAGTTGTTCTTTTGGGAACTTGGCCGTGGTTTTTCAAAGTCAACCCACCGTGACATCACCTGTTGCTTTGTAATTTTGAGTTTGGCTTGGCCTGCACCATCTTGGTTTTTTAAAAGCAGAAGGAACCATATTTGGAGGAGTTGGGGGTGGAGCCTGGCAGAGAGATCGAGGACACTGGATGCACACTTACACCTGTGGGCTACACCTATTGGTCGGTACTAGCTGTCAATCACACGGTATCCACGCCCCAATGCCACGGTGCTTTATCGTCAACAACAAACGCTTTCCACTGATTCGGTTGCTAACCTTACGTTATAACAAGTTTCTACAAGTGCATTAATTTCCAACTGGACTGAGCAAGTGATGCGTAGAAGGTCGACCAGCAGGTTAACAAGCTTGCAGACTGAGAAAAGTTTTGCAGTCGCCTTGTCAACAACCAATCAGTCAGTCATGCTTTCTGTGATTTTATTTCATAAATGATAATTCTGCCTCTTCGAAGTTACAGTTATTTATGTTTTAAATTTGAAAGAAATGCAGAAATAAGGAGCCGACACATGCATGTATTTTTATCTGAGCTACATTCGACCTAATTACAGTTTGTCGAAGCTGCTGTATCATTGTGTTCGGCTGCACCGGCGCCGTAAAAACACTGAACTGCTCTCGACCTCCACGCAGACGAGCTTCTCACACCGGCTCATCAGCGTGGAGTGAGGACACAAACTTATCCAGGGGAAGAAGGGGCCCCGTCATCAAACACAGAAACTGTTTGAGGTGCTTGACATAAAAACGGTCCGGGGGCCCTTCATGTGGAGAGCGGAGAGTGGTACACAATCGTTTCTCTGCCTCTTTCGTTTTCATCTCTCAGTCTTTTAAAGCGTTCAAGTAGCTTGAAATTACTCAACGATGTTCACTGCAGTTAGAGACACTTTGCTGTACGTGCACACACACACACAGACACACACACACACACAGGCACAGACACACACACACGAGGACAGAGAGCCAGTCACAGACAGCGACATACAAATCAAGCGCTTACTGCTGTAATCCTATCAGACGGGGCTTGCTGGCTCCATGTGGCCTGTGCGAGGTCAGAATACACAGCGGAGGAGAAAACGCTTACAGCAGCTGTTCTGATGCTCCACAAACAAATGTCTGTCTCCTAGAAATGACATTTAAATTGTTTTAACAATTATATTGTTGTGTTAAACATAAACAGCGGCTGGATTATGTTCAGAGGCAGCGTTTAGTTTTTTTTTTGTGGGTTTTATTGAGTGAATGAAAGAGTCCTGCAGGACTGACACAGAGTCCTGCAGAACTGACACAGAGTCCTGTTAACACGGAGGAGGTGGCATCTATGACCTATGCCAGCCACCAGGGGACGGTGGACATGTTTTGGCTTCACTTAGGGGGCGCTGTCATGTCGTCCATCTTTATATACAGTTTTTATCACTGTTACGCATTTCGATTGCCCCCCTCCCTGGTGTCCTGCCTCCTCCATGTTCGTAGGTGGGACATGGACCAAACTAAAAAGACCAAAAACTAGTCAAATACAAGTTGCTCAAAGGTGGTTTCTGTCCTTCTAGGTACTTCATGTTCATGTTTGTGGTACGTTTGGTTTTCATTAGTTATTTGATGCTATAAAAACAGACCTAGATCTAACAGAACATTATCCTCATTCCGGCTGCTTGTTTAGGACACATGCTGAAATTATACGTTACAGCTTATTAGATAAAACAACAACATATGTGGCTGTATGTTGTACATAAAGTACGTAATATTACATTTAAATCAAAAAGTAAAACAGCACCTGAATAATTCCTCTTCACGCCCTGCCCCCCCCCCCCCCCCCCCCCCCCCCTCTCTCTGTGCTCGCCCTGCGTTCCGGTGGGAGTAGTTCACTTTGTGTTTTATAAACATTCGAGGACGCCCACAGCTCCCATCGGTGGGCGGATCCCCGTGCCCTCACCGTGACTCTGCAGACATCGCTATATCAACACAGTGCAAACAACTCACTCACAGACACACACACACACCAGGACGCATAGCTGTCGGAAACTGTGCATGCATGCTGCTGTGAACACGCTAATGTCACACATGTGCACGCAGACACACACACACACACACACGCCAACCTGTGAGTCGTCAGGAGAGAAGAAAAGCCAACTGAGACATGGAAGTGCAGGAAAACATTTCATCCTTATTAGCCTGTTATTCTCTCTCTCTCTCTCTCACACACACACACACACACACATATATACACACACATATATACACACACACACATTTTCTGTTTTTAGGCATTATCATTCTCACTTTTTCTCATATTTCTTTCTCACAAGGGGCCTGTCTCTCTCTCTCTCTCTCGCTCTCTCTCTCTCTCCCTCCCTCCCTCCTCAACTTAATCTCTCTCTTGGTCTCTCTCCGTTTTCTCTTCCTTCGTCTTTTCCCCCCCTCAAGGTGTCTAAGCTGTGAGACATTTAATCGCCGCGGTAACGGTTTCATATCTGGAACAGAAATCAAATAATGCCAGATGATTTACTCCCCCTAGCAACCAGGGAGCACAGCCCTAGCAACCGACCCAGCCAGCAGGCCAGACCTAATCAGGTTGAAAATATTTCAATTATTGTGTTGATTCTAGGGCTCGTAGGTGTGTGTGTGCGTGCGTGTGTGTCTGTCTGTGTGTATGTGTGTAAAGATGCTGCTGCATTGTATTGATGTCAACCTGCTATCGATCTGAATACCAGAGGAGAACTGGGAGGGCGTCGGTGAAGAAAGGAAACCGTGTCGAGTCACCGAAGTGATCAAGTGCTGTTACATGAGCTGCTGTTGTGATGGAGACATTAGAAGGATGCAACAACACATGGTCACTCTGGCTCGGATAGTGTAACAGTTGGCATGCTGTGTGTGTACGCGTGTTTGTGTGTGTGTGTGTGTGTAGGAAAGAAGGACAGACTTGGCAGGGCAGGGATGACAGAGGATAGCCAAAGAGCAGGGACAGGATCCAAACTCCGGGGTGCCAAAGGACCGGAATCGAACGTCACTCTCCACTCTATCGCACAATCGTGCTACGCTTGCTGGCGGGTGTGTCGGAGCTTTGGAGGAAGTGTGTATTTGGGTATCTGTGTGTGTGTGTGTGTGTGTGTGGGCTGCCGATGATGCCGGTTGCGTGTCTGTGTTTGTTGGAGATGGGTAAATGGTTGTAGAGGGGGGAGCTTTATTGAAGATTTGCCCAGTCAATCAATAAACGTGTGTGTGTGTGTGTGAGTTTCTATAATTAGACCACACGAGTCCAGGTCTGAACTACAACTGACTTCAACGCAAATGATGGAATCAGTTGTTGACTCAGCCGTTTGTCGATGGAGACGAAATTAAATGTCAACAATTTTGGTCATTTCATCACACCCAGAATTACAGATTTTTTTGGCCACTGGGAGGCGCTGTAAGAAAGTCCCCTTGGTGAATAAGTCTAATATTCGCTCTCTGTGTTTGGTCTCCACCGGCTCCTGAGGGAAGAATCTGGCTCTTTAGCTGCTCAATGCTCCTCTTTGTTCAGCTGCTACTTGCCAACTTGTGGCTGAAAACAAGCGATTAGAGCAGCGAGAGTGAACCCAAACCGTAAAGTGGTGATTTGGACTGAGACACAACGAGCTGATAATTGTTATGAGGCCCCATAAAGTTGAGAGAAGCTGCAGATTGAGGCGATGGCTCTTTGTGGGTTCATCCTTTGATAGATTACATAAACATTTTGCAGGGCCTTGCCTCTTAAATGTGTGCTGTTGTTTGTAATTTGAAACTAAGAGCGTTTTTTACACCTTAAATCTGGACCAACTGCATCTACCGATACTCACAAAGTGTTAAGAGGTATTTTTCACTCATTTCTGAAATTCTTTTGAAGTAAACAAGTAATTAAAAAGACAGATTAATCAGATATAAAACCTAATAATATGCAGCAACCCCTAATGAAAGCTGCTACTTTTCTGTTGCAGATTTTTCCGTATTGATTTTAAGCCATTTTAATGTGTTTCTACTCTAATGAACAAAGAAAATAAAGAGTGTAAAGGAACAAATACAAATAAAACACCCGCTCCTGGTGGTTTTGTCGTCGGAGGAGAAAGACAGATTGACAAACCGTGAGACAGAAAGAAAGATGGAGGGAGAGAACGAAGCCTGTTTGAACGACGGAGAGAAATGGATGTAGAAATGGCTTTTGAGAGATTATGAATTTACATATCTTAATGGAGAAATGCATGGTACGTCTGTCCAACAAAAAAGCTGCACAGCTCGTCTTCAGAATTACAGAATGTAATAGTAGTGACATGGTGTGCGTGTGTGTGTCGGTGTGTGTGTGTGATATTTTGTGTGAATCCTGCATTTCAAGCATCACTCTCCTCTCGATTTGTCGTCTATTATACGATCAAAATTGTTTGAGTGATTTTACACTAAATGTCATATTTTTTCACGAACATTTTAAAGAGCTTTTCACTCAAAGCTCAGCGACCTCAGTTTGGTTTCCAGACCTCTCCATCGCCGCCCACGTCACATCAAAATGTGGCGGCGGTTCAGAAAGGTTTGGTGCTGCTCCGGTTGCAGAGAGAGAACCGGGTTAACGCCGGTTGTTTCCTTGTGGAAGGGGGGGGTCACGTGATAGGAGCCTGACGAATCTGCGAAGGCGACGTCGTGACGAAAACGACCCAATCAGCAAGCGGTTGTGAGCACGTCCCTAACTTCTCCGATTCAGCGTCTGTAAAACTCTGGAGTAGTGAGGACGTCGAGCGTATCTGTAGCAGAGCTGATGCATTTTCAAACGTAAACGTAGTAATGTGGATGTAGCATGAAGGTGACGCCTCAGCAGCAGAATATATCTCAGTGATTTTTGGGGGGGAATTCAATATTTCACGCTCAAACATAAACAAAATAATAAGCGAACGTCAGCTTGCATAATTCAGTTGTAAACAATATGTCTAATCCTGTGCGTTTTGCAAATACATGAACCAACCTCAGCAAATTCTTACACTTCCTCCACTGCCAAAGTATTCCCTCGGATACTTTGGCAATCATCGGAGAAGAGACGTGGGGACGGAGGGGTGCGCGAGGTGGAAGTAAAGAGCTGCGAGGAGCCAGAGCTGTATTTCAGTGGATAATGGGGAGGTCAAAAGGAGAATAAAGTGTTGATAAGAAGACAGAAAAGAACAGAGACAAGATTCTTCTGCCAATCTGAGCCATAATCACACTTTCCCCCGTTTCCAGTCTCCTCTTCACATTAGAAAGACGGCCGCTGAGCTATAGGTAGGACCGCCTCAGTGTTTAACTGTTTGTGTGTGTGTGTGTGTGTGAGGGAGAATGTGTGTGTGTGTGTGTGTGTGTGTGAGTCGGAGGGGCAGCTAGGCGTAAAATTGAGTCCAGATTCATTAGGTTCTGTGAGCTGAGCTGCAGTTGGTTTAAGTGATACATTTCCTCTGGAAGTGGAGGTGTGCGTGGGCGGGTGTTGTGAGGAGGGGGTCAGTCGTACGTTACGGGTCCCTCTCTCTCTCTGTGTCTCACACCTGTGCACACACACACACACACGCACTGACACACACACACACACACACACACACATCGAGTATCAGACAATTTAGAGGCCTTTATTCTATTTTCTCCCTTCTGTCTCAGTGGTGAGTGACACTGTAAATCTGAGCCAATTTCCTCCTCTAATCATCATTAAAAAGCGCAGATTACTCCACTCTCCATTAAACACTCCCACATGCCTGCTGCTATTACCAGCTCTGCAGCCGCTTCCCCACTCAGCAGACTGGGCCCGGCTTTCTGCGTGGCTTTCTCCCTTTTTCTCTCTTTTCTTCCAGCCTCACTTTATTAATGAGATTAGCGCCGACACCAGCATATGTCAACAAACAGAAAACAGCACGCAGCGCCGAGCGTCGCCCAGACAGCGGGGACCGAACATTTCAATCTCACATCCTGCGAGTGTGTCGTGGAATAAAGAATCTTTTAATGCAGAAATCAGCCGCAGCAGCAGATTGGGAATTCACGTGAGAGTGTGATTTCACAGAAGAAGATAAAAAAAAAAAAACGTTACCCTGAGAACACGTGCGTCTGAAATCACCATGAGGAGAAGCTAATCTCTACACTGACACTGACTGTACAATAGTTCCTCGTGTATCTTTTTATTCATGTGGCAAATTTGAAACTTTAGTCTTTAAGTTGAATGACAAAGGTGTAATTGCACAAAGAAACACAAGGACATGACAAAAATATACTTTTACAGGTCCAACATATGTATAAGTAAGAAGGTATTTGTGTGTATCAACCTTACATGAGCTGTTATTGATCTGTAATAACTGTGAATGTTCACAAAATTACTATTATTCAAACTGTATTTGACGAACTTGAACGTAAAGGTGGTTTAAGCGCTGTTAAAAATGTTACTCTCACATCTGAGTAATACGTCTTAGATGTATGTATTTGATTTGGAGAGTTAGTTTTCTAATTGCTCGTTAGATGAGTGTATTTGTTTCTGCTCCTATTCTCCAGTGCTGTCTGCGTCTTCATGTCAGCGATTTCATGAACGTTGATCATTTGTTCAAGGTTCACAGTATTAACTTCAGTCTTTAATAAGACAAACACTTCAAATCTGTTGGCAAAATAAACACCCCGACCATGCAGAACACAAACAGGACCCGGTCTGACCTCGCCGAATAAGAATTGAAAGACTTCACCCCTCTGCAAATCATTTCTTCAACTTCAGTGAGTGTCAGCAGCTGCAGCGTGGTTTAAGGGCCGGCCTGCAGCGGAGGATGATGGAATTTCGTTATTGAATATTGTACGTGTGACAGTCTCATTTCTTTGGCCTCGGGCCCGAGAACGGTGCAGCAATATTCTCGCCCACAAAAATTCATTTCAGACGGATGCTTTAGCCCCAAATGCAGCCCCAGTATTTTATTGGTGATCCCAGACTGAAAGATTAACATCCCAGAGGGTGGAGTGGGTTTTTTTTAATGGAGAAGAAACCAGAGCATCACTTCACTGTCCCAGGGTTTTGTCTTTAATCAGCTCCTCTCTCCTGATCCTGACCTGATCACATGTAGAGACGGTGTCTTGGTCACGCTCTCGTGACACCGGGAGTCTGAATATTAGTTTTCTTTTCTTGTTTTTAATAGTTTGCCCTTTGCTGCAGAGCTCTGTACACAGTACACACAATCTTACAAATATGTATCTTTGTATTTCAGCTTAAAAAGATGAAGAAATAAGCAAAAGTATACGACAAGCAACAGAAAAAGTTCAAATTTACGAAATTTCATAGAAATACAGTAGAAATTGGCTTTATATGACATCATCGCTTATAAATATTACCTCATACAAGAATTCTTTTCACTTTCTCCAGCATTGCAAGATTTTCAATATTTCAAATTTGAAAGAGAATAATTCATTGATCTTGATGAAATAAAACCAGCTACAGCCAATTTAATTGACTGTTATTTATGAGTTTGTGCAATTTAGTGCAAATACCCAAGAAAATCTGGAACTGGTGAATTTAAATGTGGTTTTATTAGGGGACTGTTGAGCCTTGGTGCAGGTATACACTCGTTTTAGTCTTATTCTATTTCTCCATTTGCATTTTAGCTTAAAAACAGGACAAATAACTATTTTGTTTCTTTTAGTCGGTCTATAAAAACAAATCTTGAATGGGAAACATTAGCTAAACAGCAACAGAAAAAGTAAAAGTGAGTTTAACGTTAACTTTTTATATGCATTTTATTTATCTCTTATTTTATAGAAATGCAGTACACGTTCACCTCGTATGAAATTAGTGTGTATAATTGTATTGGACCCTTTTCACCTGCCTTATTGGAGCATATTTTCCTTGTAGCCACATCGTATTCTATTTCTACACTTTGTTTTTATTTTATTTTATTAAAACCAATATTATACATCCATTTATCAATGTCTGGGTCACATATGGTGTCATGTTCTCAAAGTTGGATGTCCTACAATGTGGGTTTCGGTTTTTTAATGTCCACTGTTTTGTGCTTAAGCTTGGTAATTGCTCTATAAGTCCAATTTATTATCATCATGTTACTATTAAATGTATAAATCATATTCCTTTCTGCCTCAGTTTTAAAAATGTGGTGACAACCGTGCTCTTTGCTGTGAAGTGTTGTCTTTGAGTGCAGGTCTGAGTGTTTTCCTCTCTTTAAAACAGATGGAGAATTGACTTGTGCCGTATTGAAGCTGAAGGTGTTGGAGTCACACCTCCGCTCTCGCTCTCCGACACATTAACCCCTCGAGGGAAAGTCATGAAGCGGCGTTTAGCTTGTAATGGAGAGAACCCTGGTGAGCGGAGTGCAGCTGTCCCGTCATTAGCCTGCGTTTGTTTTCACACTTTGTTTGTTTATTGCCGTATTTTTGCACCTGTGGCCGACATGTAGGATCGTGAGAAAGGCTCAGCGAGAGGAGGCGCTCGTCTTAAACCTCATGAGGACACTTATACCTGCAAGTCAAGGGTCACGTGATGGGGGCAGTGATCAGTTCAGCTGGCAGGTCCATTGCTGGCTCGCTGCAGCTCTACCCTGAGCCAGAGCATGTTCTCTACTTGTGTATTTGTTTATCTCTACTTGTGTGTTTGTATACTTGTGTCTGTATTTGTTATTAATACTTTATAAGCCTCATGTTCTTGGTTTTATTTTGTAAATTAGCATTTTAACTCTGTCATATTTAGATTTGGATGTTATACTAATGTTCCTTAATGTCCTCTGTCCCTGTCAAAGAAACCAATAAATAAACAAACAAATAAATAGATGAATGCATGAAGCAAAGTTCATGAAAATCCCTCCTCCATCCATCAATCAAGAAAAACGATCACGATTCATCCTCTGGGACCATGAACGCCTGTCTAATGCAAAGTGATTTGTCCACGTCTGGTTTTTCAAAACCTGCTAAGGAGTTTTGTTTGAATGAATATGTCATATTTTGAAGGGACGTTTGCTTTATGAAGATATTTTTTGGATTGATTACATTTAAGTGATAATTTCTCTAAACTCAGGCAGGTAAAAGAACAAAAGACATTTTCACACGTGATAAATACAACATAGTTGACTCTGTAGTAATTTAAAGTTGTGTTTTTCAGACATGAGTGACCTTTAGGATCATTCTCCCTACAGCTTGATTCCCACATGTCAAGGGGCCGGCACAGAACGCAATTAATAATTAATAATCTAGCTCACGAGGCTACAGGAATGTCTGAGATCCTCAGGTTCTCTCAAACCTCCTGGTGATCTGCAAAGAGAGAGCAGATCTTCAGTCTGTGTGTTGGACCAATTTCCGACCATTTTTCCTGACTGCTTTTCAGCGCCTGCTTAAAAGTAATGTTCGCATTAATACGTAATATTTGTGGGCATAAGAAACAATGTTGGCTTCTTAGCTGTTAAGGAAAAGTCTTTGTGTCATTCAGACATGAGTGAGTTAATATTCATGACAGCTTTACTCAGACAAGCCAAAGGAAAACCACGTTACACAATTAATATTTGACATCTAACACACAAGACTATTACAAGAAGTTGCCTTTAATGTATGAAACGCTCAGCTCATGGTTCTGTTCACTGTACGAAGGAAGAGCAGCGCTGCGATTTCCAATGTCAACAATGGTGTGCTTTGCTTTGGGAAGTTTAATGAATCTTTCACGTTAAACACTTCTTTATTGATTTTCTATGTTTACATCCCAACTAGACAACCAAGCTTGGTTCCTACTCACCTACAGACGCCTTCTGTCCGTCAAGCAGGTGGTAGCGGCCCCTTAAGTGTTTTCCCATCAAGAATCATCATTGTGTGTTTGTGCAACTAAAGTGGAGTAAAGAGAAGATTAAGAAGTTCTAATCTCCTCCAGGTTGGACCCGGTGTGTGTTTGTGTGTCTTCTACGTGCAACGATAACAGCCACGACTAGATAAGCAGTAGCTGGTCCCAACGGTACGTCTAGATGGGCTGTGTTAAAACACTGTAGTGTGCAGTGTGTACTGTGTAGTGTGTGTGTGTGTGTAGTATGTGTGTGTATCTGTGGGCATAACAATCAGAGTTCAACATCTGAAGCACAGAACCTCGGGCTGATGATGCGACAGCGAAAGCAGCATGACAGACAAAACAATAAGTGATGTGAGATGAACGACTTGTTCCTCCCGCCTCCTCCTCCTCGCCGTCTTACTCCTCGTATCCCCTCCCTCTCCGTCCTGTAATCACTCCCCTCTGAATCCTCCGTATATAATTCAGTAGCAATTCTCTTCCTCTATTCCCTCCGTCGCCCCTCCTCACGGGGAGACACAATGAGATATGACATTTCATTTGAGTTTCCTCGCCACCCGGCGCCCTCGCTCCCAGAAATAAATAAATATTTCATTAGCAGGCTGAGAGGGAGACGAAATAAAGATGCACGACGCACGGGCGACACAAACACAGGCACGCTGTAAAGGCAAAAGGAAAAGCAATATAAGGGCATTTACACCTTCACGTTCACATCCAGGCCTCCGTCATTACACGAGCTCTCAGCACCTGTGTGCTGTGGTACATGTAGGAACCACTGCAAACACGCGTATTTAGACTGATAATGCAATCGCACGTCTGCAAATAGACAAGATAGATAAGTAATGAAGATAATGTATCTCCCTCTGTACCTCCTATCATCCCGCCTCTCTCGTTAGACTTCTTTATCATCTCCCTGCCTCCCTCGCTCGCTCGCTTTCACTCTCAATCTCTCTCAGGTCTTACCTAGAGACTCCCGGCTTTATTGTCTTAATTAAAACAGAGCCTGTTTAATTATTTTAATCCACAGTACTGCACAACAGGGACTCCTGAGGAGAGGGAGCGGGGCGGCGGTGGTGGATGTGTGGGGGGGTTGGTGGTGTACGGTAGCCCTGACATTTCAAATTAAGCTCTTCAAGTTCAAAAGCAAGAGTTCTTATCGCTTTTCCTCTCGTTCATTTTCCCCCATTCCATCCCTCCTCTTCCTCCATCGCTCCGTGCGACTGGCCTCCTTCTCACTGATCTCCTCGTCCATGCCCCACTCTACATCCTCGTCCTCCTTCTTCCCCTTCTCTTCCTCCGTTCCCTTCCTCGCCTTGACTCATTCCTTTCTTCCTCCCTCCTCCTCCTCCTCTTCACTACCTTTGAGAGATTAGCAGTTTGAAGAACAGCCCTGTTGAGAGCCTTTTTCAAGTCCGGGACATCAAACGAATCTGTGATTATTACAATACCACGTACAGTCAAGTGTGCATCTAAAAAAAAAAAAAGCTTTTCTTATCTTAATACACACCCACATACGTGCAGATACCTTCACAGACCAAACCATAATTCACACTTGAGGGTGCAATCACACCAACTATGGTTTATTCCAGCTCTGGAGTGTTTGTGTGGTGAAAACAATACAACCGGAATCACAGGGTCACAAATCACACAAACACGTGATATCATTTCCAAACTGAGCATATGGAAAAACTGAATCAGAATAATGTTCATGAGCTTTCTGTGTCTAGAAAATCAGTAATTTCAGGTACCTGAAGGTAGCCCACAAAAACTGCCGCCGTGATTTTATATATCTTGTTTACATCCTAGACTTTACATAAAGATAAACCTCCACTTCCTCCCACTATCCAGAAATGAAGCCAAAATATACAAACGCTGCCATCTGCCATCAGTTTGCCCAGTAGCGATCGGGGGGGTGGAGCCGTGACAGTAAAGTCCCGCTGATAAACAGGCTGGACCAATCGCTAGTAGCTTCCAGCTGTCAATCATGACGTTTCACCACTTGTCGGAAACATGAACCCTTGACCAATCAGTGTGATCCCTCAAATGACAGAAACCATGTTTGAGGGAAAATTATTTGACGTGTACCTTGACTTTTATTTTGTGTCCCACGTCCCATCCACTAACATGGAGGAGGCTTCAGGCCTCCACTGCAGCAATCAAGAAGCTTTGGCTTCACTTTAAGGGAGCAGTCATTCCGTCCATCTTTATATAAAGTTTCTGGTTTACACTGAGGGCCACAGTCAGCAGAGACGCAGTCAAGGCCTTTATTAACTTTACCTTCTATAATGACCTGCAAATACTCTGTTTGCAATAAACTTTATTTACTTTAAGTTTACTTTTGCATCAAATACACACACACACGAAAACAAATGTAAAACAATCACATATTGATGAAACCCTGATGCTCACATTGCATTTTCCTCATTTATCTGCAGATCTTCTGAATGAATGAATGAGAATGAATGTAACCTTTTAAAATACCTACACACAGGAACACAACTTTTCCCTTTTGACTCTGAACAAAGAAAACAAGTGTATATAAGCAACAAAGAGGTTCTATAGAGTCGCGGCGAATGCTTCAGACAAATTGAGGATGTATATGTCAGACATAAACACAAACAAGTGTCATTCTACGAGGCAGAGTTTGTCAGTCTCCATCAGAGAGAGAGGGAGACGGCGTGAGGAGCGTTTCTCCCTGTGGACCGCGGAGCGAGGGAGGAGGAGAGGGAGGGAGCGAGGGAGGAGAGGGAGATAGGAGACAGCAAGGATGGAGGGGGCAAGAGCATCAGAGAGGATACATTACATAATTTCTGTTTCCTGTTCCGTCTTTCCTCCTATTCGCCGTCTGATTACTCTGACCTTGATGCAGCCGCAGCTCAGCCTGCTCCTGTTGAACTCTGGGTAATGAAGCCAGCGTCTGCAAATAGAGAAATAAACACCTGGCTCCCTGGGAATGGTAATAAGCTCCCTCTCTCTGTATCTTTATCTCTGCTCCGTGCCCATTCACGTTTCCCCTGTCCTCCCCCCTTTGTCATCCTCCATCTCGCTCACTCACTCCTCCTTTCTCCCCCCCTCTCCTCCCTCCTCTCTATCTGTTTCGGCGGGGAGTCTAAACTCCACAGATTTCCAGTTTACCTTCTGATTAAGGAGAGAGTTGAGCGTTTCCATTCTCTCCGTCTCCCTCCTCCGTTCCATCCCTCATTCATGTGCTGCCACGGTAACTAGCCTATTATCTGACAGTTCCACTCCACTGACCTGCCCAATAACAGCTTTCACATCCCTATAAATGCCCCGGAGAGAGCAAGAGAAAGACACAGGAAAAGGGGGGGAAAAGGAAAGAGAGAGAGAGAGAATGTGTGTATGCGTGTGTGTGCCTGTGTGTGTGCATCAACGTATAAACCCTGGAGATTGCCCCGTGTTATAAACATTTACGCCGGGCTAACAGATCATCTCCGAGATCCGGGATTGGTCTGACTCCCCGTGTCCCCCCGGCGAATTGAAAGCCCAAGATTAGTGAGATGATAGCTTTTCAGATTGGGGAGGAAACACAAGAAATGAGTTTCACCGGGTGAGTTTACGGAGGTTAGATTGGAGCAGTTAAACGGCGGATAAATTGATGGTTCTCTCATTGTCTCTCTCCTCCAGTATAGTTGCTAAATCTATTAACCGTCAACGACCCGTTTCGGCAGCGAGACGACGGGTTGAGGACGAGGAGAGCCGAGGACGATGGGAGGAGAGGGGAGGAAGGCGAGAGGAGGAAGAGAACAAGAGGCCTCTGTTATTAACGTATACAGTCACTATATTTAGGCTGATTCATAATGCACTTTAAAAAGCACTTAGATTTAAGATATGACATTAACATGACTGCAGCCATGTTGGCAGCTGTACCACATGCTACATGCTAAAAGGATTATAATGACAATTACCATGCTAATAATTAGCAGGTTGTATATAAAGATGGACGACATGAAGGCCGTCAAAAGTGAAGCCAAAGCGCCTCGATTACCTCCTGGTGGCTGGCTGCAGTATAGGTCATAAACCCTGCCTCCTCCATGTTAGCAGATGGGACATGAGCCAAACTCAACAAAGGTACACATCAAATACATTTTCTCCTATAAGTCATTTTAGTAAGTTGTTATCACACTGATGTTTGTTGTTAATTTTTTAAATAAAGTTTGGTTTTAATTAGTTAATTGATGCTATAATAACAATGTCATGTTTGACAGCTGAGACTGACGAGATGTCCGAGTTCGTATCCAGGATATTTTGGCTTCATTTCTGGAAAGTGGGAAGAAGTAGAAGAACATCTTTATTTACAGTCTATGATGAATGCAGCCAAATCGTATAGGAAGGTTTTTCTATACGTGTTAACTGGACTAAAGTCTTTCATTGTTGTGAAAACCAGAGTCAACGTGAGCTCCTTTAGATTTTCTGTATCACTGTTCTAATATTACAACATAATTGCATTTAATTATTTAATATGTTTGGTGCTCAGACAAAAACTTTCATTTTTGAGTAATTAATTAATTAATAAATTAATTAATTAAGAGTTGGAGGGATTGAATTTTGAGCTGGTTGGAGCTTGAGGAATCACCAGTTATCACAGTTCATCCTGAGGGGAACCATGTCTGTTCTGAAATGTCCTCAATTCATACTGATGAGACCATTTGCTCTGAATGTCAACTTCATGGTGGAGAATTTATAGTTAACATCCTCTGAGGGACATTCCACCACGTTCAGATGTCTCTGACCGGACAGAAGAGACACAGTCTGAACATGTCCAGGGGGACATACATATAGAAAGTTGATAAATTACATTTGATAAAAGTCTGTGTGTGTTTAGATGAGAAATGTAACGGGTCCGTTTAGTGATGATTAAACACAGTGACAGTGAAATGATGAGGACTAAGTTCTAATAGGAGCCGTCTTCCTAATCCCTCAATGTGTAAATATCTGCTCCGCCTGTTTGAAAAGTCCACACTCGGCTGAATCTTAAGTTTCACAGTGAATCATTGACGGTTCGTTTAAAAAACCTAGAACCATGAAAATATCACCAGTAGCAGCTGAGGTCAGCAGGCAGACGCTTGTTTTAATACGGAGGTCAAACAGTGTCTTAATAATTAAATTATCTTTACATTAGGTTGCATATAAAGAATGTTTCAACAGTATTTAACAACTAGATTTTAATATGCAGCGTGTTCTAACTACACATTCAGTCACTGACTTGATGTTTGAATCTGTAACAATGACATTCAAGTTTAACTAAATTCAGATTTTAGTCTTTTTTTAAGTGCAAATTAACTTAATTAATCTTATTAGTTCTTCTGCTAATTTGTAGGTTTTTGTCTGAGGTGGGAGGTTCCATTTGTCCACAAGAGGAGGGGACAGTATGGATTTATTGTACCTGTATATATGTAGTTAACTGTTAAATCAGTTCTAATATTGTTAGAAGTTTGTATTTACCGACAAATATAAACCGTTCATATTTTATGATATGTTCAGTATTTACATTTTTTTGGTTTCTGTCCATAGAGGAGCCCAAATCAACAGAAATTAAAAGTTCTTTGTAGGAGCTTAAAGTAACACACCTGAAAACACACATCACGTGACCTTTCACGTGCACTGGTCACGCACTTGGCGGCGTAAACAGGAAGCAGATTGTCTACTTGCAGTTGGTTGTTTGGTTGTGTGAAAATACAAAATCAGTAATTCAACTTATCATCTCTGAGCTGTTGAGATGTTTGGACAGTTTATCTTTGTCTTCGTCAAAGAAAAACAACAAATAGAAAAGTTTCTCTCAATAAAAACACTTATTTTTCTTGTTTGTTTCAGTCCTTAAATAAAGTGGTGGCTACACAAACCATGACAGTTTCCCCTGGTGCTTCAAAGCCGGGAAGAGAGAGAGAGGTCAGAGTTAAAGAGTGTGTGTGTGTGTGTGTGTGTGTGTGTGTGTGTGTGTGTGTGTGTGTGTGTGTGTGTGTGTGTGTGTGTGTGTGTGTGTGTGTGTGTGTGTGTGTGTGTGTGTGTGAACAGAGAGGAAGAGCAGGAGAGAAGAGAGCACACTGTCTGGGATGTTTTTGAGACGCTCTGAGATGAAAAAGGTGAGAAGGGCCACAGCAACGGTTTCCCATGATCTCGCTTGACCTGACCTGGGCCGGGCTACACTCTGTTGGTGGTGGTTGTGTTTTGTGTGGGTGTGTGTGTGTGTGTGTGTGGGTGGGTGGGTGGGGGGGTGTGGGTGTGTGTGTGTGTGGGGGGGGGGGGGGGGGGGGGGGTATTAGTTTTTGGTCTGGCTCATTGCAGTAAACAGAGTTTCTCGTGGGCAGAGGTTAAAAATCCACCTCAAACATCAAGTCTTCCTTCACTTGTGCACAAATATTAGCCGTCACAGACAATTGGAAACTGCTTTGTTTTAATAGTTCTGTATCATCCACATAATTTCCACAACAAAAACTGGTATTAGCTGGTATTTAATGTGTTTAGTTGTTAATTACTAGGATTTCTCCTAGAAAGTCTCACAAAACTTTGTTCTTGTTAAAAAAGTAGGATTATTTAGAGATAGTTGTTACAGAGAAAATACACAATTAAAGATGCAATTCAACCAATGTGCAGCAAAAACATCCACTTATTTAATGATTATCTAATGTATCACAATTAAAAGTCACAAAGGAAGTCATTTATTAATGTTCTATTCAACTCAGCCTATTGTAGCTCAACACCTAGGAAGTTATGACGTTCCGAAGAAATTTTGAGGGAAATTTCCCGGAAAATTACATGGAAATCAGAAAATACCGAACAGGACAAAGAAAAGCGTCACCAGTTTGATCGGAAATCTAATCTGCGAGTGTGACGTGTTCATCTGAGTGTGTTAAACAGGCACAGTGAGCACAATAAACCCTGCACCAATCACATATCAATTTCATCGGGGGAGTCTCCAGCATCCTTCGCTCTAATTGGCTATCATGTAATCCTGTGTCCCTGCAGACCTCTGTGTTTTCTATTCATCCCTCGCTCCCTCGTTCTCGCTCGCATCATCTCCGCCTCTCGGTTGGTGCAGGGCCTTTCACCCCACGTCTATAAATCCTACTCCACTTCTCCCTTAAATTGTATTATTCCTATTATCATCTCAATCGCTCCATCAGTCATTTCTCTCTTTCCCCTCGAATCTACAGGGAAAACACCCTCCACTTGTTTTCCTCTCTTCTCTTTTGCTTCCCATACATTGATCCACTCTCACCCTCCTTTCCTTACTTCTCTTTCTCCCTCATCTCTTCCCTACTTCGTTTTCTCTCCGTCTTTCTGCCCCTCTCTCGTCAGTGGGAGTCATTGAGTGTGTAATCGCTTGGTTACGGTGTGTCAGTCTGTGTCTGAACCCACCATCTGTCCTCTGGGCTTCCGTCTGGGAGCGCAGACACACACACACACACACACACACACACACACACACACACAAAATATACAGACTCACACAGTGGAGCCAAGCTCATTCACACCACAATATGATGACAGCTGTATCACCCACCTATTGACATGAGCTGTCAGAGGGGCAGTGACTAACATAACACATAATGACATATCCCACACACCCAGACACACCCAGGTGTGAACCACAGCACATGTACATTGTTATGGGTTAGAATTGTTCAGCCATTAACCTCCTTCAATGCAAGAACATATTCACTAAGCCTCAAAATCAGTTATCATGGAGATACGAGGGTGACACTTGGGGTTGAGGTCAAATGGCTGAGTCATATACATAGAATATTATTTTCTCTTATCAATGAATAATCACTTGATATATCTTATGCATAATCACTATTTATATGTCATATAATACCAACTGATTATCAGCCAAAGTAGCGTCAATACAATTAGGGTTAATCTAAAATTACGTTAAATTATTATAAGTTAAATTGAAGCAAGAGAACCAACCAGTTTATAACAGTCAATATTTTTCATTTAGTGTGATGGTATTGTTATGGGGGGGGGGGGGGGGGGGGTACAGACTGGTTTTGATTGTTGGGAACGCTACAACCCGTCATTCCCCTGGTAAATGATGCCCTGGTGCAGATAGTGTCAAAATAATTATTGTACATACAAGATAAGATAAAAGATAAGATAAGATAAGGGGAAATTCACTCGTTACAGCAGCAGACAAGTCAGAATGAGGTTCACAAGAAAAAAGTGCAGTGACACAGGATGAATGCATGTAAAAACTGTGTTTGTGCATCAGTATAAGGAGATATAGAGACAGAATCCACATATATAGAGATTAGACAATATGAGTGAAAATGCTATTGATACATGTGGGTATAAATACCATGGTGCGACCACCATAGTAAACTAAAAACACAGTATATTTCATCTAAAACAACAATTTATAAAACTAACAATGTTGTACATGCGACATCATCACATTAAGTTTGTTCAACCATCTAAAATATGTTTTCTTTTTCTTGACAAACTAAATATAAACTAACTAACCGAGAGCTAACATTGAAACCACCTGTGACTGAGCGGCCTGATCCTGTTTCTTTGGTGTTTACTTATCAGTTTAATATAGTTTATCAATGAACCCTGGTGACGTAGGAAATTGACTCAATTTCACAAAAATACATTTGGCCCAATGACACAACAATTAGTTCTGTGTGTATGAATGCTTGTGACACCTATTGAACCCTACACAAAGTTTATCAATGTAACTTAAGTATAATCATATCATAAATCTTGGGGCGTAACAATATGTACGCAACACAGACACCATCCAAACCCTCGACTCAGAAAAACTCAGACTCAAACTTTCACAGGGAAAAGAATGAAGAAATCTCAGGAATATATAAAAGCAGTTCCCAGGAGAAGTTGTGTGTACAAACAGAACAAGGAAGTAGATTAACATTGTGAGGTTGGTAAAGTTGTAGGAAACAAACATAAGGATGTGTGTCTGTCTAAAGTTTGCAACTCACCTTCTTCCTGGTCTTCAGGTGAAAGAGTCAGTGAGGGTTGATTTGTACTTCCTGGTTGTACCATGTTTGACAAGTAGAGGGGGGAGGGGACGGGGGGGGTGTGTCCATTGTAACATAAGGTGTTTTCATGAAGTCAGAGGAAACAGAGATATTTGATCTATACTTGTATATTAATTTGGGAGAATGTTGTACAAAACTATTTATATTTATCGAAATTATATGTTCACGTCTATTATATATCTTGATTTCCCCTTATGGTGGTGGAGTCCACTGTAATGATTTACCTGTAGATAGATAGATAGATAGATAGATAGATAGATAGATAGATAGATAGATAGATAGAAATTACCCGCTGATAGATTAGTTGACAGAAAACCCAATATGCATTATCTCACTGCACGTGTGCCTAAGATTAGAAACGACAACAGTTTGGCTTCAGTGGACAATCAGCGATGGTCACTGCAGCGACAACTATTAACCTCTGATGTCTGCGTGGGGACGATTGTCTTTTTGCCGTAAGACTTCAGTCAGGCAGAGCTGCAGTTTCAACAAAAATGAAAGTACAAAAGAGAAGAAAAGGCAACAAGAGAAAACACAATAATTTTTTCCCCGCTGCACGGAGAGAGGGAGGCTGAGAATATGTGCATAGAAAACCAATTATACCTCATCACAGCTGCACCGGAATAGAAAGGCATCAGTGCATGAAATAGTCTATTATGATAAGAATTAAAATAGTCTATCAAGATCAGATCTAGAATCGTATGGTGTGATAAGAACTAAACAGGCAGAATGTGAGTGTTATACACAATCGCATCCCCTGATATGTCCCCCAGGTTTCACATCAGTGGAAACGCCTGCCAGCGAGTCCCAGTTAAAACAGTTAAAACACAGCTTTGATCACATTAGCCGAGAAGAAAGGCATAACTTTTACTGTTCGGTTACTTTGCACCACTTTCGCTTCACCAGAAAAGAGAGAAGAGCAGGAAACAGTGCGAAGTCTGAGCAAAACTATGTGGGTTGTTTCACAAAGACCCACAATGACATTTCAGTCTCAGCTGAAATGAGCATTTAATTATTATCTCACAGAAGCTTTTTGGGCATCAAATAGGCTGAAAACATGTCTCTTGGACGTTTGTGTCTTGCGTCTTCACTGAGGACGGAGCTCTGGACAGACTGGATTCACAACAGGTCTAAAATCCTTGAAACCACTTGTGCAACACACTCCATGTTCAGTATTTTCCAAACTTCCATGTATTCACCAAAAAAAGGAGTTGAAACAAATGTCTATACAATCATTGCTGAGAACTGCATGCTTGTTGCATGAAGGCGCACAGAGAAAGCAGTATCTACTCAGTTTATGCCAAATCCTGCCATGGACTGTTAAACTTTATGGATGTTTTAAAGGGCTCCAAACGTGGGCAGGACAGGCCCGACTATGAAGCAACGGCACAAAACGCAGAGTTATAGATCTTTAGTGTCATGTAAACACATTTTTGCATCATTATGAAACTGTGGCAGGACAAATTTATTATATATTGTGTATATATACAGTATAGTAGCCCATCTCCAAGGCTTTAATGTTATCTTGAAAGTCTTTTATTGTAATTTTTCAGAAGATAATAAAATGGTTAAATCAATGAATTCTATTAAACCAGACTCATTTTGGACTGTGACCTGGTATCTGCTCCAAATATTCCTGCTTCATATCATGTCATCAATGTGCCTGATTAAATAAAGATTAAATACAAATATTAAAGATGAAATTATGCTCGTGAGGCACAAACACGTGGAAAAGGTAAAGAAGGGAATTCTTTGAAATCACTTTTCACACCATTGCCATCCACATGATGAAAATATATAAAGCACGATGATATAGATGATAAAAGATTTGCCCCTTTGCCATTTTTAACTGCCCCTCAGTCGCTTCATCCTGGAGCCGGGTCTGACTCATTATGGAGAAAAATGGCCCCTGTCAGCGATATAGATTATCATATATTACATTAGATGGTTGGTGGTGATACAGTCGTGTGTAAGCAGCGTTTCAATGTTGTAGCCGGTTGAGGTGGAGTTACTTTATATACAGTTATCTAATTTAGTGCAGTGGTTCCCAATCTGTGGGTCAGGCCCCTTCAGGAGGTCAGCAGATAAATCAGAGGGGTCTTCAGATGATTAATGGAGGAGGAGAGAAAGTTCCCTTTTAACTTTTCTCATCTTGTTTTGTGAGATATTGGATCATTTTACCTCTTCGAGCTTTTAAGAAGTTATCTAAATTAAACCATTTGAAAAGTCTAGAGAGTAAATCACAACGAGAAGATGTTTCTTCGTGAGAGGTCACAAACCAAATGTTTAAAACATGTTTTATTTTATTTGTTACATTAAAATCGAAACTTACTGTCAATTGTCAAATAAATGCATTGAAGTAAAAGTACTTTCTAGTATCTAAATACTCAAAAATATTTGCTTTGCTTTCATGCAACTCCTCTCTCCTTGTTGCTATGATACTGTTAGTAAACAGCATAAAGACATGACAGCTCCAAAAAGTGAAGCCAAAACGTCTCCATCTCCGTCTGGTGGCTGCAGTTTAGGTCATAAACCATGTCTGCTCCATGTTAGCCAATGGGACATGGATGTCAAATACATTTTTTTAGTAAATTTGGTTTAAATCAGTTATTTGATGCCATGAAAACAGGATGAAACCTCATAACTGGTCGACTACTGGTGTCTGCAGGACATCACTTCTGCACGGACTGTGGCTCCAAACACGCAAGATGGCGACGTTCGGATCCGCGATACTCTGGCTTCATTTTTGTATCGTAGGAGGAGGTGAAGATCCATCTGTATATACAGGGTCTCACCACACGGGTCGTTTCAGGCTGTTTGAAGAAACAACTAATGATGACGTTTTTCCTGGCGAGAGGTTTTTAGGTAATTTTTTAGTTTCTGAAATAACACGTTAGACGTGTGTGTGTGTGTGTGTGTGATAGATGGCCTCTCTGGCTCTGACAGATGCTGTAGAATCACTCAGCCACGCCAGCCCGGCTGGTTACCGGGGGCAACCCTGTAAATCTGACATTATGGGCTGTTGACAGGAGAAACGGTTGTTATCATAACCCACAGTGAGTTACAGGAAACGCACACACACATCTCTCAGGTTTGCAGTATGACAGGAATATAGCTTCACACACACACACACGCACACACACACACACACACACACACACACACACACACACACACACACACACAGAGGGAGATAGACTGAAAGTGAGAGTTGAACGAGGTATTCGGAGATAATTTGGATTTACAGCTCGGCCGCACATAAAGGTATGAGAAGTGTGTGATGTAACGGTGTGCGTGTGTGTGTGTGTTTTGGGTGTCGGTGGGAACAATGCCTATATGTTTTATATCTCAGCGAGAGGGACGTGATAGAGTGAAGTGATGAGTGTGGGAAACCTCGCAACGAGCAGGTCACAGGAAACAAGATCTCTTACCTGACCCTCTCTAATCCTCACCATGAAATGATCTATACACTCAAACACACACACACACACACACACATTCACCATCCACACATCCGTTTGGGCTTCCAGCTTTATTATGAAAATATTCCCTATAATATTCTGTCGCTCTTTTCTCTGTGTCTTCTTTCTTTCGATCTCTCGGTCGTCTCCTCTCCTTCCTTCCCCGTCTGTCGCCCTGCGTCCGGGTGTTCCAGCAGTAATGGTGTGTGCTGAGGGAGCAGCAGGAATGGCCATTACCGTCCATGGATCACTGGCAGAGGCCTGCACACAGCGGACTCAGATGAGAGAGGGAGAGAGAGAGAGAGAGAGAGAGAGGGAACGAGGAGGAGGTCAAAAAGGTACCGAGGAGGGGAAAAGAAAACCAAAGAGGAGAAAGGAGCAAGGGAATGAGGAGAAAAGACGGCGGCGTTATTTCATGCAGTTATTATAATGAAGTCATTCCGCAGCTTTCGGGATGATGGAGGATTTCTAAGTAGTAGCTGCGTTAAACCACTTGATGGATTCCATGCAAATATAATCACACACACGTAACCCGCTGCATTTTTCCCGTTGTGACAGGAGCTGGATGGAAACGTGTCCAAACATGTCTCCAACCCACAGAATTATGGGTACTAAAATAAGGACAGATTCATGGATGAGGCTTCGTCTCATTCGGGAACTGAACTCGACGTGAGATGTGAAGTTTCAGCCTCTGACTGATGAGTGAGGCGGACGGATCGGAGGAAACATTCATAACGGCCGACTTGATGTCTTATTAGGAAGGACGTCGTTAATAAAGTGTCAGGAGAGTTTCTGTTGTGTTTATAGAAAACACACCGTCACCTGAAGTAGTTTTATTTCTTTGTTTTCTGTCTCCATAATGAGGACACATGTTACTAGATATGTTCTTTATTTTTCCTGCAATATCTGCTCCAAGCCACTAAATGGCTCTTGAATGTAAATTCATTTTAAATAGGTTTACAGCACATATTAAAACAGATTAATGAGGATATTATCCATGTTAGTCTTTTCCTATAGGTGTGGATTCGTAGTGAGGTCAGTCCTGAATCAAACAACACACGGTTCTGCACTGATTTGTATGACATGAAGAAATCTGATCCAGGAAATACACTTTGACAGAGTTTGAAGGTTCCGACGACAAAACTCGTCACAGTGGTTTCAAATACTCTGACTTAGATCTTCACTAAGTATCCATAATAATCTCTGTCCATACTAACATACCTGAAACAAAAAAATACTTCAGGCAAGAAACAACAATGGTGAAAAGTAAAAAGTTATTTTATCAGTTGATAAATGTTTTCATAGTTTCCTACAACGCAGCCCTGGAGTTTCCAAACTTCTCAGTTTTAGTCGCTCGAAAACTCCAGAGTTGTGTGGACGCCATGTTCGGCAGTTTTTTTTTATCAACAACAAGTATTTTGTAAACGTTAGAAAGTACCCCCAAAAGAAATGAGTGTGTGTTGTTTGTAGTGTAGAAACCCAACAAAACATTTTGAAATGATATTCGGGTTCTGTTTGGTCTCGTTGGTTTTGTCTATCATCTTGATTGTTTACACCGTGTGTGACTGTGATCAGGGGAAACGTCAGGAAACATCAGGAAACATCAGGAAACATCAGGCTTAACAAAGTTCGGATCGGGCTTGGTTCGTTTTCTCTCGGGCTTGGAAAGGTTCAGACAGAAAAGTGCGAAGAGGGACGCGTTTTTTTCCGTGCAGAGCTTCATGTCAGCGAATGAAACAAAATTAATCTACTGCTCGTTCTCTTCAAGCGTCTCTTTTGTTTTACTTTGTTTCCAAATTGAATGAAAGACCCAGCCTCCGGTGCCACAGCACAGTGATTCCTACGCTCCAGTTCACATTGTGCGTTTGCTTATTACTCATCTACAAACCAGTAAGAACTTTTTTTTACCATTATCAAGTTACTAGACACAGAAAGATAAAGAATGAAAGAAAAACAAGACAAGACGAAAGTGTTGAATGAGTGAAACTAGTGAGACGCTGCTCCTCCCAAAAAACGGCGTTATAATGAGAGGACGGAGCGGTTTGTCGTGGCTCAGGGTCGTGTGCGGAGCCGCAGAAGTGTGGCAGGTTGTACCGGCGCTGACCTTTCTGTTGTAACACCCCCAGTATAAAGGGAAGTGCTATACAAAGAGCTCTATTAACAGAGAAACCAGATATAATGGGGAAACAAGATGGGCCTTTAATGGGGACAGGCAGGGCTGTCAGCATGCATAATGTAACAGTCGTGTTAAAACAACACTGGGCTCCGTGGGCTCCCCCCCCCCCCTCACACACACACACACACACAGAGAGAAAGAGAGAGAGAGGGAGAGAGAGGGAGAGAGAGAAATGAGCCAGTATGAGAAACCCAAGTTATTAATTCACACACTGGTCTTCATCTATGAAATATTCTCCATGCACAGCGCACATTTCTCTTGCAAGGATGGGAATCATTGTTGTGTGTAATTATGAAGACAATGTTCGGAGGGATTATCAAAGAAGTAAAGGGGGGGAGATAAGAGAGCGGCAGATGAAGAGGGTGCGGGGACGAGAAGAAAAGGGAAGTAGAGGGGGACGGAGAGAATGGAGGAGGCGGCGAGGAGACGAGGAGACGAGCAGGGGAAAGATTACCCCTTCTCTCTGTTTGTCGAGCTATCGTTCCCCTCTTCCTTCTCTCTCCTCCCCGTTCCCTCCTCCCTCGTTCCTCCTTTCTCTGTATTAGCATGATAAAGACGTGGCGGAATAGGGCAGCCAGCAGGTCTTTGGACATGGAGACAATGCTATCGCCAGAACAGGCGTCTACAGCAGGGGAACAGCCACCGAGGGACTACACACCAATAACACACACACACACACACACACACACACACACACACATGCACGCACGGCTGCATACATGAACACACAACACATGTACCCACTGATACGAGCCCATGTAGACAGACAAACATATAAGCACACGCAGTGGATTATGGTGCCCGGGAGGATTCGAACAATACGAGGTGACGCACGTTCAAAGGCGGCAGAGTCTCCGAACGGCAAGACGCATGTAAATATAGTAAACATCCGAGCGGCGGCGGGGATTCTGCCTGTGATGCTGCAGATTGAGTCGTGTCTGGAACTCCGGTGGCGAGGGTTGGGCCCCAAATGAAATCCCCTCGCACTGTGGATCCCGCTTTGTTTTGAAGGGGCTCCATTAGAAAGGTAGCAGGGAAGTTTCAATGTGTAACTGCAGGCTTTCAGGTTTACACGATGCACTGAAGTGAAATGACGTAACTGTAAAAGAACAAGCGAGTCTGAGGGCAGATTTTTTTTTTTTAAAGATAGAGGCCTGGAACTAACAGGCTGGATGCAACCTGCCGTCCATCCAAGACTTTTACACACCAGAGTCAGGAAACGGGCATCGAACCCAACTTCTCCTCTGGTTGGCGCTGCAGAGCTCTGCACTGTACCACACAAAAACTATTTCTTAACAGGCCGTCACTATGACAACATTAGTCACACACTACAAATCCCAAATTACCTATTACGTATTATTCTGTCACTCAGATTTACATGTACATACTTCTGACTTTGTACAAATGTCACATGATTAACCTACCTCATGTATATATACATTAATTATCTATAATGCACTTTTGTTTTCTTCTATTTGCACATAGTAGTTCATTTTGTTAGTTTTTTGTTGTCTGTTTTTTCCTGTATGTCCAATTGCTGTTTGTTTTTTTTATCATTTTTTATTTTAAATGTCCAAAAAAGGGAAAATATCCAGAAATTTTCAGTTATATTCTCCTAACAACCAAAAACCCAAATCATTAAACTTAAATAAAAGCAGCAAATCCTCATAATTGAGAATCTTTGATCAGTAAAATTCTTTGTTTATTTGTTTTTATTTGAATCATGACTCATTTCCATGATTTATTATTAAAATATGTTGAGTGTTTATAACTTGATGTTCGAGCCTTGAAACTGGAAAACCAAAATGGAAAGTAGCCTTAATTAAATTGATTTTTCTCTCCCTTGGTTTACTTTGTTTTGATATGAGAGGTCAGAGGTCGGCGGTGCAAAGGCCAAAGATTAACACAGACAAATGAACGCACCATCACAGATGAGGAGGTTTGATTCTCTGCTCCAGCGCAGCGGGAACGCTCAGACTCAGGTGTTCATGAAAGAAATGTATTATTTCTTTTATTCATTTATAGATAGAAAATAATATATAAATGTTTGAGTAGATGATTTTCCTATGTCAATGTTTAATCAAGGCTTTTTTTTACATCTTAAAGTAAAGAAAGATTAATATTGGGAATTGATGCAGTGATAAAAACATTTAGTCGGCAAGTTGACAAAATTTGCACTGACCGTCTGAACAGAGGTCCAATAAAACAAGAAATGCAAACAAAAGAATGTCTGTGCTCCTTCTCTCTCCATCTATATTATTACTGTCAAGAACCTCCCTGATCTTCCTCCTCCTCCTCCTCCTCCTCCTCCTCCTCCTCCTCCTCATCTGTCTTTCTGTCTGTGTCATTCTGAGAACATCATTAACCAATACATCAATAAGCAGATTGTCAGGCTAATCAGTGACACACACACACACACACACACACACACACACACACACACACACACACACACACACACACACACACACACACACACTGTCCATGGATGGTGCATCTTCACAGATCTGGAACATTCTCCTGGTCGGACCCGGAGCCACAGGCCCCGCGGGACGTCTGGCCCACCCCAGCAGTGGAGCTCCAAACCGGGGCCTAACTCTCAGCTGACCTCCACTCATTTTCTGAAGAGAAAAAACATTTGGAGTCATGGCGGATAAACACACACATTTACACTAACACACATCCAGTCACACTCACATGCACACACACACTGTACCATGTGTAAACATGCTGTGTGCACCAGCATGGATCACGGCCAGTTCATGAGCCAGTGACGGCCGTCCAACCGTAACACACACACAGGCCACACGCGACACACACACGCACTTTCTGTAAAAACATACAGAACTGTACAAACAGTGCAAACACATGAGCGGGAACGAACACACACGTGAGCAAATTCCATCTCACAGTTTCAAAGGCCCATTCAGTGACGGCGATGTTCAGACTGAAGCTGCACTGCTGCGCTAAAACCAGCAAAAGCCAATAAAAAGTATATTTAATTCTATTATTCGAGTCAGGAGAAACAGAGCCTTCAAAAAACTAAAGTGAAACACAGAATATTACACATCTAGAGCATTTTTATGATGGGCACTATGAACAGGCTTTTCTAATATTAAGGGATATTGATTTTTTGCAGCTGATGCCGATAAATTTATGCAATGATTCCTAAGATGTCTCCATTAAACCCTTATGTCAAAAGAACTATATTTGTGGATTGATATTTTACAGTTTGACCATAACCTGTATTATTATCAACAATAAATAAAAAGAAAACCCAAACAAAACGATATATAAAGAACTTAAATTCGGAGAAATACCATTTCTTAACATGAAATGTAACATAAATCATCATCTTTCCTGCTTGAGGTCTGAAGTGTCCAAAAACCATCCTCCACTAACTTTTATCATCCAGATCACTTCTTCGTATGCACAGATATTTATATGTCAAAATATAACATATCCAGTTTAAAATCACATATCAATATGTAACAAATATCCTCTTCAGGCTCAGGCCCCGTCCCTCCACAAAGTTTGCTGCAAATCGGTTCAGTGCTTTTCCATAATCCTGCTGACAAACAATTAAACAAACCAATAAATATACAGGAGTTTTTTTTTTCAAATCTGGCTAGACAGATAAAGGTAAACAATTCAACAGAATAAAAAATACAGAAATAATAAAAATGTTGGGGTTGTTATTTCTCATAAGAGTTTATAAGAATAAGAGTTTTAGTTTCTCTGGTTTTAAAATCCCAGAGGAGTTTCTATCAGTTGGAGGGTCAGCTGCTGCCCTGAAGTCCTGCAGATGGATTTTACTGCTGAGTTTTGTTTTCCTGGATCATTTCTCCCTGCAGGGAACGAGCAACGTATTTTAATTTAGTATTTCTCAAAGGAACAGTAACTTCTTGTAGTTGTTTTGTTTTTTTATGTTTAATTTGAACGTGCATTGAAGCCTATAAATAAAACATATACTTCTCTAGCACCCTTCACACGTGAAATATTGTTCTTTAAAACACAGAGGCTGACTTTCTCAATTAAACCCTGAATTTTGTTTTATGTGAAGCATCGTTCAAGTTTGTTAAATCAGATCTGAGTGATTGAAAATGCAGACAGATGTAAGAGCGATGAAATGTGTGTGTGTGTGTGTGTGTGTGTGTGTGTGTGTGTGTCGACATGTGTTGGTCGGGGCGCACACACCTGTCACAGCTGCAGATACACAGCGTTTTCTTCCTGGAGGCCGTTGATGATGACTGACGGGCAGAGGATAGTGTCAGTCATCTCTCACTGTCTCCGTCAGATGATGTCACTGTGCGTCCTGGTACCTCGCTGAGACTCACACTGACTGACACACACACACACACACACACACACACACACACACACACACACACACACACACAGAAGGATCAAAGAGAACAGCAGCTCCACTGCCTCATGAGCGAGAAAGATGGAAGACGACAGGAAGAGGAAGGAGCAACTTCTCAAATGTCCATGACTGCAGTGAACCAAAGAAATCAAACCTGTACTTCTCAACCAATCGTTTGGTCGCGGTGCAAAAGGCTCGTCCACCTGTTAGCTGGACTTAATTATAAATTAACATTAAAACCTTGTGTTCATATCATTTTAACTCATGATTGCACCGAACATATTGAAATCTGCCGTCACACTCATACACAAAGTCGACGGATCATCCCGACCACAGACTGTGGGTAAAGATGGACGACATGTCGACTCAGCACAAATGAAGGCCTCGTCAGTAGTCATGGCAACACTCCTGCATCATTGTGATGTCATGCTACCTACATGTTTATAAAACACGCTTAGCGGCTAGTCTGACACGCCCCTTAACAAAGCAGAGGCCGACTGACCAATCACAACAGAAAGAGCCAGCTGACCAATCAGAGCAGACTGGGCTTTATCAGGAGGGGGGGGGCCTTAAAGAGACAGGAGCCCCAACCAAGTGTTTCTGACAGAGGCTGAAAAGAGGAGCTGCAGCGATGGACCTTTTTCTGAACATTAGAGCATGTAGACATTTTCAAGAAATAACACAAATTAAAATTATGAACCTGAATATGAGCAGAATATGTTTCCTTTAAAGACACTTGTCAGCAAATCTTTGAAGTACTACATTAACGTTTCTACTAGAGTAAAGGCTAGTACTTGGCTAAAGGTAAAGTATTAAAAGTACTTGCTGAGTGTATCCTATTCCCTAATGCGACAATCTACTACATCATTATGGCTGAATCTCAGTGGTGGGGAATATAAAAATAATTCCCCTCTCATTATTGATAACTTTAAAAATACAAAAAACTATGTGAACATGTAACGCAAAAGATATAAATATTGCTGATGGAGTAATGGAGTAAATGTAAAGAATAAATCTACTAAAGTAAAGATACATGAAAGATGTAGGGTTAGTGTTGATGGTTATTCGTTTTATTTTAACATCTGCTTTGATCAAACACCTTTTAATCTTTGAAAATTCATCCGTTTAAAATATTTGTCTGTGTCCACACATCTGGGTTGGTGCAGGTCCAGAGGTTCAGGCTCACAGATATTTCTATTTCACTTTTGAATTTTGAAATATCAGCTTACACTTAGTTACATATTTGATGAAATACACAGGTTCACAAATACATAAACTCCTCAGATTCTCTTTCTGTATTGAACTCCTCTGTCATACTGCATTTTTACTCTTTCCTTAATCGGCCTCCTTCCCACTGTGTTTATACGTGTGTGTGTTTGTGTGTGTCTGTGTGCGAACAGGGAAAGAAAAGGTATCAAAGTGTGATAATTGAAGATCTCATCCCCAACACCTGTCATAGACAATTCATCACACCGTGTTCCACCAGAACACACACACACACACACACACACACACACACACACACACACACACACACACACACACACACACACACACACACACACACACACACGTTTGAGATTATCCCTCTCTGATACGTCCCTGTGTTCACACAAAGAGCCTTTAAAGCACACCTATCCATCGTGCATGTTTCTTACACACACACATACACACATAAGCACACACAAACACATGCACACAAACAGATACAAACATGCAACTGAAGTCCCAGAGCTGAGTAGATATCAGACAGGCATTACAGCTGTCATTATCACACTTAAGGAGGTTTGCACACACACACACAAACACACACACACACACACGCACACACGCACGCACACACACACACAGATAAGTACGTTGGGTAAGACGGCTTTTTCCTTCAGAGACATGGGGAATGGCAGGCAGCAGGAAAAACACTAACGAATAAAGTGCCACATCTCTCAGCTTACTGTTCACACTAAACACACACACACACACACACACAGACACACACACACACACACATGCAGCACATACAAACCGCTCCTGCCAATCTGAAAACACAACCTTAATCCATCTTTTATCCTTCCACCCATCTTCCCCCCGTTTCCCTTCAATCCTCCTCTCAGGATCTCCTCCAACCCCCAATCATCTCACTCTCCCTCTCCTCCTCCTCTTCTTCCTCTTCTCCTCCTCGCCCTCTCTTTTACGTTGTGTTGACGTATCGTTCCCGCTGTGATTTTTTCGGGATTGTTGCCTTGAAGTGAGGCCACCTATTTCATCTGCAGCAGGATTCCGGAGCAGCGCAGGACGTTCAGGAGGATGAATCACCGCCGAGGCTCATTGCTAATGTGAAATAAATGTTTTCAGATGATCTGTGAAGTCTAATTTCCAGTTTAAATGATGTTGTACTTAAAGGCATCAAAAGAATCCCAATACGCCTGCAGCTACATATATTGTACGGCTACATTTTTCATTTATTGCACATTTTTCATGCACGGAAAACGTCTGCTCTAATTACACCGCACTTAGCTGGAGCTTTAACTATAGAGGAGCATTTCCACCGTACCTTTGAATTCTCCGCTCGGCTCATGCACAAATATCATCCTGCGTTAAACCTGCAGAGAAAGAGGCTCAATCTCATTTTTAAGAAGCTAATTTCACACCCAGGGTTCGTGTTTCTCATCTAATAACAACCATGTTCTCTCCCTCTTTCTCTCTATCCCTCTCTCTCCTGGGATGAGGCCCTCCCGACAACTATTTATCTGACCTCTGACCTCCGGGTTCCTGATCGTGAGACCACATACCCGGCTCCTGCTGCAGATGTACGCGCACAGACACAACTGGAAATGTGAGAAAAAGCCAAAAATGCTTCCGTGAAAGTTGAGAAAAGATGTGTACGATCAGAGGAAGGCAGGAGGAGAAGAGGAGGAGAAGAGAGGGTGACCGACAGATCGGGTGCTGGTGGAAGTGAAGGGTGAAAGAGAAAGAAACAGCTGTTCTTTATTGTCCCTGTGAGGACACATTCAGTCGTTTTCACCTGGTGAGCAATAAGTCACTGCCTCTCAGTGAACGGCTGCGAACACATGACTGAAACTGGGTTTCCTCTAAACATTGTCCTGGTTGCAGCTTCTCAAATGTTTCAATTAGCTTCTTTTACTTTTAATTTATTTTGACTAATTTCAATGTTCACATCATTATAAAGGCATCTCGATAGATAGATAGATAGATAGATAGATAGATAGATAGATAGATAGACAGACAACCTGTAGTGTTGTGTTGCGTTGTTTTGCGTTGTCTTGCGTTGTGTTGTCATGTGTTGTGTTGCGTTTTGTTGTCTTGCATTGTGTTGGGTTGTATTTTGTTGCGTTTTGTTGTGTTGCATTGGGTTGGGTTGTGTTTTGTTGCGTTTTGTTGTGTTGCATTGTGTTGGGTTGTGTTCTGCTACGTTGCGTTGCGCTGTGCTATGTTACATCTGGTAAAAGCTACCATCTCATACAAAGGAAACTGTCACAGAGGAAATGACACAAAATGTGACATTACGTTAAACTGACAAAATCTCCAATAAGTAACAGTAGGATGTACAATAACTATAAATCATGGTGTTACAGTGTGTCTGCACGAGATGAGATCAGACACGTTACTTCCCCTCTCTCCTTTTGATCTACATGTCATTACTCTGGTTCCTCATGAACACTGATGTCACTCCCGTCACTTTGAAATGTGAACACTTTCTGTTTTAACGGAGCCCAACAGTGATTTGCTGTGTTCTGGACTAATCTGCCGTGTCAGGGCATCGGTGTGTCCCCTCCTCTCCCCTCCTCTCCCCTCTGCTTCCCCTCGTCCCTCATCCTCTACCGCTGAGGGTCAAGGGTCACGAGTCCTCGGAAGCATCCTGTGTGGTGATGTTGGAGGGCAACGTTACGCTCCCCAGCGGGACAACACCACACACACACACACACACACACACACACACACACACACACACAGTATATAACGCTCTCTAACCGGACTGGTTGGTCAGTCTGGTTGAGGGGGGGGGGGGGAACTAATTGTTTTTAGATGAGGCAACTTGAGGAGAGGCTCCGGAAGGGAGGACGGGAGCGACGGAGTGAGGGAGAAGAGGAGGAAAGCAGAGGGCCGTAAATTAACCATGTGCCGGATATTCAGTTTCCACATGGGTTCTGGTGAGAAAACTGCAGACACTTTATCTCTGTTTTCTGTCTGTGGTGCCCCTCGACTGGGCCACACACACACACACACACACACACACACACACACACACACACACACAGACACACACTTCAGCCCACGATGTATTGTGATGCATTTTCTAAAGTGTCCAGTTGTCCATCTAGTGAAATTTCAATGATACCCACCTCTGAGAGCCACTCTGCAAAACAAACCACTCAATAAGCTGGTGATAATGGAGACTGCAGGTCAGGCTTTACAGCAATATCATTACCATACACACCCTCAGACACACGCACACTCAGGCCCATTGTCTGGGCGGCACTTATTAGTGTCCGCGCTAACAGAGTTTGTCCATAAGTGACCTTAATTAAGTGGCTAGCACCATTAGCTGCGGAGCTAAGAGGCTAAGAGCAATCCATCTGCATGTGAATGTGTGTTTTTATGATAATGGCTTTGTTGAGGTGTGTACCAGAATACTAACGACGGGCTGCACGCAGACCCACAAAGGATAAACAGGCGGCTGAAGTCGAGCGTTGCGCAGGGGGATGGTTTAGATAAGTTACTCATTGTGAAAGGGACAAAAACAGGGAGCAATTCCGAGGGCTGCTTTAAATGCAGGTTAGACCCATTTACAAGCACAAATGCAGCCGCACGCATGCACACACACGTACGCACACACACACACACACACACACACACACACACACACACACACACACACACACACACACACACACACACACACACACACACCACTCAGAATTTTAAGCACTGCTCAATTTGCCCTATCATTTTTCATTAGTTGTGAAAACAGGGATCTGAATCTCATCTCATCAGGTTTTCAAGTGCAAAATAATTGTGTCATTGAAATATTAATGCCAAAAGAAGCCGGGTTATTAAAGATGTGTAGTCGGCATCACTGCTAGAACATATGTGCTACTGTCAAAGATAAATCTGTCAAAAATTACTATTCGGTTTAGTTCTGTGGCTGAATAACATTGATAAGAACACGTTATAATTTGTGTTTTAACAATAATTTAATTACGTTCCCTCCCCTGCCCTCAGATGTAATCAATTGTCCCGCTGATTTAAAATCTGGAGCTTCATCATCGTCACTGTTGTTGTTGCTGTAGCTAATGGATTCTCACCCCTCTCTCTCGTAAAGCTGCTAAACTGGGGTCGCGGGGTCAAAGGTCGCCGCTCCTCCTTTGATGTGACCCTGACATCCTGCGAGGAAGAGGAAATGGAGGAGGAAGACGATTCTTCATGGATTACTGGCGAAAGTCCCCACACATGTACACATTCAAATTTGTGAACGGACATCGGAGCTGTACATAAACAGAGAGTGAGAGCCTCTCGACACGTCTAAATAAATAATCAATCACATCACTTTGCCCCAACAACAACACACACACACACACACACACACACACACACACACACACACACACACACACACACACACACACACACACACACACACACACACACAAATCTAATCATGAACCGAGCTTAAAAGTGAATTAACATATTTATAAAAGCTGCTCCTGTGTAATATTCTAAAATGTAAAAGTTATTGGGTCATTCAGTCGACTTTACCAACATGAGTGCGTCCAAAACTAAGAATCAGAATTCAATTCAACAATTTTTTATTATTGCCAACAACAAGAGATTAAGAATTTGCTGTTACCTGAAAACACACTTAAATAATTCAAGAAATAATCAGAAGCTAACGAAGCAAATCTGTGAATTTCATACGTTGAAGGTTTCCACGCTAACATTTGCTAAGTAGCACTATCGCTGTAAGATTTTGTTTATCATAAGTTAAGTATTACAGAAATTAGAACAGAAATGTCAGGATCAAAAACAAATGTTTATTAGTTGTAAATAATATTTTTTTATTGACAACTGTTATTATTTTTAATTTAAAAAAAGCTCTAATGACTTAATCAGACAATACTTTCTGTATACAATGTTTAATATAATATTTAGCATGTTGGTATGCTAACATTTGCTAATTACGAAAGACAAATATTTGACAGAAAGTGTTTTAAGAAGAATGTTTGATTGTTATTTTTAGGACGACTGTAGTTAAGGCTAATTTTAACTCATTTAAGAACTATGTTTACTTTTCTAAAAATAATGTTAATACGTTCAAATTAAGAAAAACATCCATATTTACTGTACATAATTTTCCTACAATGTTTACCCTGTTCACCACCTTAGTTTAGCATGTTAACGCCATAATTTGCTAATTTGCATTAAAAAGTTGCATTTTGAAGGATTTCTTTTAACTTGAAATGACATGAAAATGAATTTTTAAGAATGTGGTAACGAGAGATAAGTCACAGACTTTCCACAGAGATAATATAGCCTCAAAAAACATTATGTAAGTTTGGGTCCATTGGGGCGTTTTCACAGTGAAAATCCAAGAGAGCGTGAACTCTCCCTGTTAACGACGAGCGGAGTGAAATGTGCGCAATGTGTTTTTGTCGTTGAGGAGCCGCTCTCAGCTGGAGCCTCTAAACACAGACACACTGTTGCTTCATCTGCTCGAACCGCAGCTCTTCACACATGTTCTCACCTCACCTCTCACCTGCTTCTCAAAAGTAATTCAACAGAAATTCATTAGCGTGGCAACAGACAGGGAAACAACTTAAAGTGCTTCATATTATACAGAAACAGATGGATTCACACACACGGACCTTAAATACACAAACACACACACACACACACACACACACAAAGTGGGATGATTACCTTCTCCCCAGGACTTGACTTGCATTAAAGTTTAAATGTGTTCAATTTGGACGCTCCCAATATTAGAGTGGAGTATCATTACCCACCTTATTGGATGAGGCTGAGCAGAATAGATTTCTACTGATGAGATGAAGAGGCCTCGGGCACACACACACACACACACACACACACACACGTTTCTCTATCTATCACTCACACACATAACACACACAGACACATGGACCTTTGGACAAATGAACTGAATTGTGCTCTTTGTTCTGCTTTTCTGATCACTGGAGGGATTTTCACGTAAGTTTCACGTCATGATTTTAACTAAACAAAAAGTCTTAATGACTTTTAAATCTCTAATTGGCTAAAAGGAAATAATATAAAACCTTTAAACCTTTAATAAATGTTTATAACACTCTACAGTGTAGGTGTGAGAACATACACTCCAAAGCAGTTTTATTGTAAATACACTTGCGGTGTATTTTACTACTGTCAATCAGTGAATAGTGAATTCTTTGTGTTTTTGCCAATTCTATGTAAAGTTAACTTTCAACTTTATATCCCCATGGGCCGGAAAATGTGTCCAAGAGGTTTTACAACATAATAAAAATCTCCTTAGATTCAAGTGAGCAGCACCACATCACACAAACTTAGGTATCAGGACTGTAACTGAGCCTTTCTTCATCAAAATCCATGAATTACGTGCTGGGAAATCACGGAAGATTTTAAAAACCCTTTTTGTTTTTAAGAGATCTTGCTGACCAACGAACAGGGATGAAAACATAACCCCCTTTAGCAGAGGTAAAAACAAATGATAGAATGCCCCAAGTAGTATATCAAATTAATTCAGGATAAATGAATGAACACAAATAAAGACTTCACTGCTGCAGTCGTTATTTTTGTCTGTGTCGTCGTTGAGTTGTGTGTGCGTCAGGTAGTTTATCAGGTTCGTCCAGGACTCGCAAGACATTCTCCTGCCTCTCCTCCACTCCATTAGGCTGTAAGTGGAGGCGGAAGTGTATCTTGTGTGTGTGTGTCTGTGTGTGTGTGTGTGTGCATGATTCCAGTGCGTGGGGTGTCACTTCAGCTGTATTGGGGTCAGGTTGGAAAATATAGAAGCTTCCAGGCACTCAGCACGTAATTGAAAATCTATTTCGCTCAAAGTGAGGAGAGGGAACGAAAGAGTGGAGAACAAATGAAAGAGGGAAGAAAGACAGAGGAGGAGGAGGAGGAGGAGGAGGAGGAGGAGGAGGAGGAGAAGAAGGAAAGAAGACCAAAAGATAATACTGAGGGGGGGGGTGTACAGGGAGGAAGAAGCACAGAACGAAGTAGATATAATTTTAAAAGTGGAGAGTGAGACGGTGGAGGAGGGAAGGACGAACCCAGCGGTGGAGGCTGGAGGGTGGAGGGTGGAGAGTGGAGGGTGGAGGGTGGAGGGTGGAGGGTGGAGGCTTCACCGGCGTCCTAAGTGGATAAAAAGCGAAGGAGACAGCTGAGAACAGTTCATTTTTCTGTCCGAGCAAAGACTTCCTCCCTGCATTATCCCGTCTCCACTGATCTGTCACTGTCTGTTCTTTTTACTGTGATCGCTCCATGGAGCAGCGACTCCCGTCCCCCCCGACTGGAGCCCTGTTACAAATACCACACCACGTACAGTCGTGTATATCACAGGCGAAGATAGATATAGGCTGTATAACATATAGTGTTGATAGTGTGGTAAAAGTACAGGTGCAGGTTTTATTTAAAACACTTCATATAGCAGGAGAATATCCACACGCAGTGACAACAGCAGTAGATTTCTGTTTTAATGGTGATGTTGAAGCTCTCACAGTGATTTTATGCACAAACCTGGTCTGAAGTCAGAATTATGTCATTATTTAGCAGTTTCAGGGGTTTTCAGCATAAACCCCGACATTCAAATTGAACTGAAATGTTATGATTTTTCTGTTGTTCTATCACGTTCGAAGAATCTGTCTCCATTTACTTAAATTGGATTTGGATTTGGCTGCAGCGCTGTTTACCCCCCCCACACCTCCATCAGCACAGTGGGGGGTCGATGATGAGTGAAATTTCATTTTTGGGTGAACTATCCACAAACGAGACTTTGGATCCAAAACCGGATCTCATGCACTTTTTCACACCTGCCATCGTCGTCATGGTGACGCTGTTGTTAATAAATGTATCAATGAATTAATATAAAAATTCAATATGTGCTGCGTCCGAACATCATCCAACAATTAAGCTTCCTTCTAAACGTATCTGCAGGTTAGTTGACATCATTTCCACGAGATGACACAAGACAACACTTTGAATACAGCTGCTTTAAAAAGCTGGTTCGGTTAATACGCACACACACACACACACACACACACACACACACACACACACAGATTTCATTAGGCAGCTCTTAAACATGGCTTCTCCAGGGTGTTAGTGAACGGGTCTCTGTATTAAACAGAGGTAGAGGTCAGAGGTCAACAGCCTAATGCCTTATCTCTGATGCACCATGGCCAACCTTATTACTGAGGGCTTACAGAACAAATACACACACACAACCACCCACCCACCCACCCACCCACCCACACACACACACAAACACACACACACACACGAACCGGAGAGAGAGAGGGAGGCATAAATGAATATATTGTTCGAACACACACAGCAAGCGCTGCACATTAAAAGGTGCCGGAGGTGAAATGATGGCCTCAGGGCATGTTCAGCATGTGGAGCGGCACACGTCACACACACACACACACACACACACACACACACACACACACACACACACACACACACACACACACACACACACACACACACAGTAAAGTGAGGCAGGATACAACTTGGTTTACCACATAAAATGCTTCTGTTACAGGAGGTGAGAAAAAAATGCTAAAACCGTATTTTTTCTGTCCTGACCTTGAAAATCCCAAACTATAGAATCACTAGAGGTTGAAGGCACATACAAATATTTTTGTTTCTTTTTTTGGAATGACTTTTTAAAGTATAAACCACAAAAATTGGGAATGTAATGACAAAACAAGCGGTGTAATAATGTTTAATTGCTAATAGTTTTATAAAAATCACACTAAAGCTTCTCTGGTGCTTCTTCTTCTTTACTTCAGCAGCCGAGACGTTGACGTTGCACTGGGACACATTCAGACGCTCACTGTGAAATCAGAAACCAGATATCATGAGAGTCACATAAAAAACTAAATCACACAAAAAAAAAAACGTCCCTGGAATTCTGGAAATCGTGTTTTGAAATGACTCCAATTTGGGAACAAATCTACACAGTCAGCACTGACCGGGCGGCACAGTTGTAAAATGTGTGTGGAGGGTGTTGAGGGGGGGGGGGGGGGGGGGGGTGGGGGGGGGGGTTGTTGCGGGGGGGGCAGGCGTGGTGCTGCTTTGTTAAGGCCTGAATGAGTTGTTGATGGCTACAGCAGCTTGGGTCTCTCAGGGGAGGAAGGGGGGAGACGAGGAGGCGGGGGAGGATGGGTAAGTTGATAATTGCAGGGGAACTTGGACTCAGTCTGTCCATGTGTATCACACACACACGCACACACACACACACACACACACACACACACACACGCTCTCCCTCTTTGAAGGGGAGGTCCCTTGATTAGGCCACTTAAACACTGCGCCCCCCCCCCCCCTCCCTTTGTCTGGCTCTCTCTGCGTCTGTCACCCACAACTCTCCCTCTCCATGTGTCGGCTCTCTGACTTTTTCTACGTCCACTTTTATTTTCTATTCTATATTTTTTGTTTGGTCATTATGTGTGTGTCTGTGTTAGTGTGTGTCTGTGTGTGTGTGTGTGTGTGCGTGTGTGTGGGGTGGGGTGGGGCTCCTCTCAGGTCTCAGCTGCCTTTGTGTGTGAGGGTGAATTACATGCTGTAGCAGTGTTGACAGGAGCAGCTGGACATCAGTGGGCCGTAGCACCCGGTATTGTACATGTTAACGTGGGTGGGTGTGTGTGTGTGTGTGTGTGTGTGTGTGTGTGTGTGTGTGTGTGTGTGTGTGTGTGTGTGTGTGTGTGTGTGTGTGTGGCTGCAGACCACTACCCAACACAGAGCTGACACCTTCTGGCCAGCGAGGGCAAAACCAGACTGTCTGTATTTTTTTTTCTGGTGAAATTGTCTTTGTTGGAAATTAATACAAAATAAAAGTCATAAAGCTAAGTTAACAGTTAAACACCTGATTCTCCTTCTCACTAATGGTAAAATCTGTATAATTTATAGTTTGTTGAATTAAATATAACAATACAAACACGTACAATACTGTTAAATAGGGAAAAAAAAGGTATTATGTCCTAAAAGCAAACACAATTCTGTCAGTGTTTGTGTTTTTAGTTCATGTTTACACTCATGTTCCCTTTAATTAACTCGATTAGTTCCTATGGGAGACAATAAAACCTTCATCCAGGTTATTTTTAAAGCTTTTACTGCTCATGTGCAATGGCCTTGTTATATGTTAGCTTTGTATAAAAGTTATATTACCCAGATATTACTTTACTTCCTCTTAGAAGATGACAGAAATGACATTTATATACAACTAATTATTAACAGCAAATATGTTTTGACCAGATTATGTTTTCTACGAGTTTCTATTCTAGAAAATCATTTTATTTCAATCAATTTTATTTCAATCAATTTTATTTCAATCAATGTGTTGATACTGAACTCATCTGTTAAACGTTCGCAGACGTCATGTTTGCTTTTTCCGATTTCGCAGTATTTTCTTGTTATTAACCCTCTGGAGTCTTTAATAGCGTCGGCGTAATCACATCACGTGACGTGTAAAACAGAGACGAGTGGAAACGTTGGCTCCGTTTTAGCTTGAAGACTCCGGGGCTGTATTTGAGTCTAAACGGGCAGAAACACAGATGTTTGGAAATGATGATGTAGACACGTACAACCTCTTGCCGATTGAGTCTTTTCAGTCTCATCGTAGCCTTCGCTGATTCGTCAGGCTCCAGTCACATGACCCCGGCATCAACCTCGGCTACTCGAACACAAGTGTTACTGACCCTGTTGCCTTTGCTGACAGCTGTTGTGCAGTGTAGCCGACGAGCTGTTATTCAAGCAATCTGCGACAATTATTGTTTCCACTGGCACGAGCAGTATCCGTATTAACGGGGATTAAAACTGATACGGAGCCAAAACGCTTGCGTGGACAGAGATCGTTTAATTTTGAAAACGTAGCCGTACGTATTGAAGCCTAAAGGTCTCAGTGACTTTAATGTGTTTATTTACTTACAATAAAATCCATAATTCTTCCGTAATTTCAACCAAAGTTCAACCACAGTCATGACTCTGGTTGTGGCAGTCGGACATTTTCTGCCACCGCGTCCTGCTGTTAATAAACGCTGCACTTCACTCATCGGAAACAACCTCTGCCTCTGAACTAAATCCAACGTGATGGGGACAACACTTACGCATATGTGAACATAATTTCCAGGAGACGGGGATGGATCTAAATGACTTGGAATATTTGAAATTAGAGGCTGAATTTGCGAAGAGAGAGGAGTTTAATTTGGAGGAGGGGTGGAGACAATAAAACGTGAGCGATGTCGGGACAGGAGGAGAAGAAAGGAAGGAGGCGGAGGAGGAGAGGAGCTGCGGAGTAATGAGTGTGGAGGAGAAGCCGGTGCTGCTGGTCTCTGGCCGGTCGTGAGGCCAGAGACAGAGTTTTGTCACTGCAATCTCACACCCTGCTTCTGTAATGACTCGCCTGGAGGCACAAATGATTTCCTCCACTGGTGTTACTATTGCTGGAGTCACCAGCAATTCGGGGGGGGGGGGGGCTGTGGGACAGGAGGGGGGAGGTTTGAGGGTGAGAAATGGAGGGGAAATGAAAAATAATGACATCTATCGTCATTTATGTTTTATATTCGTCCACAAAGTGTATCTCAAGTTAATGTAAATATGTCTCATTCTACTTCCTCAGCAAATCAGCCTGTAACTCTAATCCACTGTTCTGTTTGTCCTGCTGGGGCTTCCGTAGTCATGGTTCAAATGTGGTCAATGTGCCACAGTTTTTCCAGCCTTAAAAATAACACCTCACCTCACCCCTTCTCTCTCTCTCTCTCTCTCTCTCTCTCTCTCTCTCTCTCTCTCTCTCTCTCTCCCCTCCCCACTCGTCTCTCCTCTCCTTGGCTCCCTCTCTTCCTTCCTCTCTTCCTCCAGCCCGGGGACGAGTCATAAAGACATCATCATCATCATCATCACAGTTTGGGGGCAGAGGGAGAAGAGGCAGCGGTGACATGTTGATCTATCCGCCGCTCACTGACCTCCCCTCTCACTTCTTTATCTTGTTTATTTGTGACACTAAAGACATTTTCCCCAAGATTCAATATTCTCATGTTTTTTTTCATTTTAAATTTGTGTTTTGAGCTCTTTCAATTTACTGTTGTATGGCATCATATGGCAGCTTTGTCAAATTACTCTTATCTCAGAAATAAATGTTAAAATAAGTTTTAAAATCTGCAGAGCTGATGCACATAACATGTTTGACATAAGTAGGAATATCACGCCATTCTTTTTGTCCAGAGAGCATTGGAGTGTAAAATATCCCAAATTATATCGTGGTCATAATGTTTTTATAATTTTTCTATTTTTAAAGATATTAATATAAAGGACCCCTAAAGCCAAATCAGCCAATACATGATAATATTGATCATTTTTAAATCCAGTATTACACCAAATCAAATTTTGTGTATCATTTGTCCTTCACACACACACACACACACAAACATTTGATTTTACATATTAAATAATGAAGAAAATATGTGCATCTATTCTCATTTTCTTAAATGAAGTTCTTTAATTCGGTTGTATTTGTGTTTTCTTCTAATTCAGTTATTTATAAGGAAATTTATGGTTAAATTGTAAAACATCAAGCCTCAATTACATTTGTTTGTCCTGCGGGTTTGATAATGACGTGCACGGAATCAGTGGGTTTATATATTGGCCACTCTGTGTGTGTATAAATTGTTTTGCTCTCTAATATCAGTATCAGCATCGGTCCCCAAAAATCCATATGTGTCAGTTTCTAATTAAAACACGTCAATGAGCCGCGGTGTTCAAGTCGTTACTTCAGCTGTAAATTGTCTCCAAACACCTCTTGTGTATCAATCCACTGCTGAAATTAGACCCCGACAAGGACACAGTTTGCTCCTGTTGGAGAAATGTTTGCTTCACAAGGGAATTGAGGTAATTACTGAGCAATTTTACTTTAAATCAAACCTTGAGTTTTTTTTTTAAAGATTTAATTTATTGTAGGAATCATTCAGGCTTGTGGCGGAGAGCTACACACACACACAGACACACACACCGGGGAGGGAAGTTAGTTTTGGCTACGCTGATTTTTTTAGTCTAGATTTGTTGATGAGAGGAAAAATAAAGAATAACACAATCCTGTTAAAGCAGCTCAGTGTTTCACCGGTTTGTGCAAATTATAGTTTCAACAATTCCGGACGAGCACCACCCTGGTTAAAGATCAGCGGAGCATGTGGTAAACACAACGTCTGATGCAGTTTGTCCTCACAATTACTCTGGATATTTACTGTCTATAGCTCCAGCATATGATTTGGCAGGTGGGCAGGGAGGGAGGGGGGGGGGGGGGACAGAGAGGAGGGGGTGGGAGGGAAGGGAAGGGAGGAGGGATGGAAAGAGAGAGGGAGCATATACATCACTTCATCCTTAATTAGCTGTCATCAGCTTCTCTCCTCAGAGGAACCACAGACTAATAATTAATGATCAAACTCTGAAGAAGAGTCGCTCGCATCCTCTTCTCCTCCGCTACAGGAAGACAAATTAACAAAGAGGGGAAATAAAGATCATTTGGTGGAAGAGTAATGAAATCTGACGAGAGGAAAAGGTAGCGATGAGCCAACAAAGGATCGGGTAGATTAAATTAATGAATCATCAAAAAACCAACAGAAAAGGAGGAAAGAGGTGTTTCTCCATCCTCGGGTTACTACGGTAACCTGAGCTCCCTGCCCTCCAGATTATTATTGCTCGTTTGGTGTAAGAGACTTCCCCTTTATTAGTCCTGGCTTGCGTCGCACAAGACCGATATTAACGCCGCGTAGCCTGATGATGCGAGCGAGATTCGTTTTTTACAAGACGAGGACACGCCAGGAGCGGCGACGCAATGTTTTAACAAAGCCTGTGTGCCTGTGTAGACAAGAGCAGCTAATTAGAGAGGAACACAGTGTAAGTGGGCATATGTGCACTGGGGGACCAGTCAGCCAACACACTGCAGGAAGGCGCCGCGGGGGGGGGGGTGGGGGGACGACGCAGGCAGGCAGGCGACTGACCAGCTCCGGAGCCAACGTGGAGCCGCCATGGAGGCATGTTATGGTCTCAGCGCCCCGAGGCCCTGGCACCCTCTCCTGCGGCCCTGTTTGTAGACGCAGGGAGGGGGTGGAAACTGCCGGCTTTACAGACCCCACCACAACCTGTCCTCTCTCCAAGACTGGACTCACTCTGAGATGTGTGTCTGTGTGTGTTTGTGTGTGTTTGTGTGTGTCTTCCTCCTCTTAAGCTCTCTTAAGTGCTTTAATTGGATTATCCTTAATGAGTAAACAAACAACTACAGCAGCAAAATAATAAGCGAATGAATAAATGTGTCAGGACGCACTTTCCCCTTCTACCAGCTCTCACTGTCCTGCCTCCTTTCTACTCAAGCCTCCGCTCATTTAGTTCCTCTCATGTGTAATTATCCCGATTAAGAATGATTCAAAAACACTGCTGCCGGAGTGTGTGTGTGTGTGTGTGTGTGTGTGTGTGTGTGTGTGTGTGTGTGTGTGTGTGTGTGTGTGTGTGTGTGTGTCACTTTCAAATGAGACAGGCGGTCTTAAGTGGCTGCTTTGAAGTCGGTGATGAGCTCGTGATTAGTCCTATGATTCATTGACGAGAGAAAGAAAAAGGAGGCGAAAAACGACAGAGCTCGAGCTCCGAGGAGACGCAGAGCGAAAATAAACAAGTGGAGAGTTTTGCAATGACATCTGTGAATATTATTAGAACATTAATCTGCACTGATGACACAGATGCTTAAGCCATCTCCTTCTGTTGTTCGAGGAGAGGAGACCAAAGAGGGAGAAGAGCGAGAGGAGGGAAGGAGGCGAGGTGAGGAGAGGAGAGAGCGAAGGATCAGAAAGAGAGGATGAAGAGAAAGAAAGACAGTAAGGAAAACATGAGAGGAAATGAGACAAGACTTAAAGAGAGGAGGAGGAGAATAAGGAAGAGGAAAGACAAGTGTACAAAAGAGAGGAAAGGAAAGACCAGAGAGGAAGGGGTGAGGGAAGGGAGGAGGGAATGAGGGGAGGTGGAAAGGAAAGGAGGAGAAGAGGGAAGGGGACATATGTGACAAGTGGAAGAAGAAGAGGAAAGGAGGAAAGGATAGAGAGAACTGAGGGAAGGAAACAAGGAAGGAGAGGAGAGGAGAGGAGAGGAGAAATAAGAGGAGAGGAAAGGAGAGGAAAGAAGGAAGGAGAGAAGGAAATGAGAGGAGAGGCTAAAGCACTTCACTCTTTTACTTCCAATTTATGACGCTATAAAAAAGGGCCATTTTGTAAAAAATCTATACAGGAATATCTGAGCCAAATCATTTCATCACTTTCTGGGCCCTAATTGCAGCCATATGCAATTTTAAAGGCTGTTCTACCTTCTAATGGTTCCCCAGAGGAACGAGGGGTTAATTGCTGCAGCTGGTTCCGCGGCTCCTCCGCACTAAAGAGGTGAGGTGTCTCTCTGTCCATCACTTCCTCTGTCTCTCTCTCTCCGTCTCCTCCGGGAGCAGCTGTCCAACGCAGCGTTAAGGAGACGGACGTTTGGTGAGTTGTAACCAAGTGGCAACACACCAAGTATTTTGTGAGCTGCCGTCATGTCCGGCGCCATCTTGGTTTTCTGAAACCAGAAGTAACCATATTTGGAGGTGCTGGTGGGTGGAGCCTGACTGAGCGCTCTAGGATGGTGCACGCCCACCTACACCTGATACCTGCACCCATTGGACGGTATTAGCTGTCAATCACACTGTAGTATCCACAATGAATGTTCTGAATGAACCATAATTTATAAAATGAACATCAGCTGTATTGAAAGAGACTTGAAACTACAGATTGAGACATAAACTCTTTAGAAAAATGTTTCCTGACGTTTTATAAATCAAATGAGAAGTAGAATCATTTTCTCATAGACTTCCATAGAAACTTTTAAAACCGCTGGAGTCGCCCCCTGCTGGTCATTCGAGAGAATACAGGTTTCAGGCACTAACGCATTGACAGTCTATGGGTGTAACTTCTAGTTTAGGTTCATCATTATCACATTTACCAGGTTCATTGTCTAGATCTGTAAAGGCTGTGACTATGGTCGTACATAAAAATAGACGACATGTCAGCTCTGTAAAAGTGAGCCAAAGTGTCTTGATTGCCACCTGGGGGCTGGCTGAATTATAGGTCAGAAATCCTGCCTCCTCCATGTTAGAATATGGAACATGGACCAATATATAAAGTCTCCAGTTACTCCCAGGATGTCATTTACGGTGTTTTGAGTTATTTGATATAATGGGTAAAACATCACGATTGAGAGACTGACTCACAATTGGTTGAACACGTGCATTAGAGCGACCTCCTCTGAAAACAGATCATTACTGAAGTGCCATGAATCCTGGGAGAGGGTTGTCCTGAGGAGGATCCGCCCGTTGGAGGCTCAGGGTTGAAATGACGCATTTGAAGGAGCCTAATTGTGCCGTTGCAACTCAATGGGTCTTCAAATGCAGCCTCCAAAGGATGCAGCACCTGAATTGGGACACACCTCTGCAGAGCTGCACTAACCAGAGACAACTAGCTAACTAACTAACTAACTAACTAACTAACTAAGTAACTAAGTAACTAACTCACCTGCTGCTTGTGCTTGTGGCAACATGTGGCGTGACAAAGATGCTCCATTGTTCAGAGTCGTCCAGTCGTCCAGAGTTTGGCTGGACTGATCCAAACAGGTGGGTAGTACAGGGGTGGGGGGATGGGGGGGGGGCACGATGAACAGGACGGGTAGAGGGCGAGTGAAGGTCAGCGAAACGTCTCGCAGCAGAGAAGACGAGCGGAGGGAGGAGAGGGGTTTTCACGGTGGACGTCCCCAAAGCTACGAGGCCTCCATTCCTGCACCTGATTACATGACAAACAGAGACGGATGAAGCTGAGGGGCGGCGGTGGCGAGGAGAGACAGCGGCGAAAATAGAGAGAGATTACACGGATAGACGGAGGAAGAACAAAGGGCAGGAAGGAGCGAGCGAGCGAGAGAGAGAGAGCGACCAGGAGCTGAACCCGTCTCAGCTGTGAGGGGCACCTGTTCACGGCTGGACCACCTCTTCCCGCCAGCCTTAATCAAATTTACCACAGAGCCAGACTGTGACGACGCCCCCCTCTAACAAGAAACCCACTGTGTGTTACATCGAAATAATCCCTACCCCTAGCCAGGCTCTCGCTGCGTGCCACTTCCAAAGGTGTCCCACCTCTAACTACACACCCACGCCAGGTTGCTCCGAATTTAATCCGCTCTGCAAACTCTAATTAACTGGCCGAGATTCTCAGGTATTCTGACGCGGGGAGATTTGTTAAGTGTCATCTGTGTTTTCTCAGCGGTCAAAGAACTGGGATCAGACAGCGATGGGAACTGGAAGGCAAATAATTGGTGTAATTAGGTTTTACTGTATATTTACCTCGGCCAAGGAGGTTATGTGTTCACTCCTGTACGTTTGTTGGTTGGTTTGTTTGTTTGTTTGTCAGCAGGATTATGCAAAAAGCTACAGGACGGATTTCCGCGAAAATTGGTGGAAGGATGGGACAGAAGGAATCCGTTAGAGATCTGGACTTCTTTTTTTTTAGGAGACTCATTCAAAACATCAGGAAAATCTCTGGAACATTAAGGTGAGGGAATATAACATATAAATTCTGCTAAATCCCATTGATTCTCCAAGTTGCCATTTTAGTTTTTTTCAGTTCTGCGTGCGTCTCGTGTCAGAAACGTTATTAACACACCCACTTGAATTTTCCAGCCGTCTTCCTGTTGTATTCTCACATGGACACAGTCAGACGTTTTAGGGGGCTGGCAGGAAAAGTTGGATCGAGCACCCGACTCTGACTTTTTCGGAAAATGTCCAGACGTCTGAAAGCAGCTTGTAATTCACAGGAGTGTCTTTTCTCCTCAGTGAGGCCTCATCCCCTCAATCGACTGCAATGAAACACCAAATAAATCAGTTTTGTTTCTCTTCCTCTAACAACCATTATCTGCACCTCTGCTCCCTCTTACCCTTCACTCCTCGTCCTTATTTCCTACATAACAGATTGACACGGCTCACGACAAACATTATTAATAGCATTATTTCATTGTAGGTACGATTCAATCTGTCATCCCTCTCTCCATCTTTGTTTCTCATTCAATCTGTCGCTCGCTCTCCTCCCACTCTCCCCTATAAGAGAGAGGTGTCAGTTTCAGTGAAACAACTTAATTCTGATGTCAATGAATTAATTAGATGTGTTAATGAGCTAGCGACAGCTAAACCAAATTAAATTAATACCGTAATGGCCTCAGACAGTGAGAATTAGCTCCCATTTCAGTAAACGCTTTCTGGAGTGTACACAGCCGCCGAGGATACACACACACACACACACACACACACACACACGCACATGCACACGCTCTCACACAGCTCAAACAACATCCATCCCCCCGAGCAGATCACCATCCAGATGTAATTAACTGACTAATTACAGGAGCTCTCACTCGCTCCCTCTCTCCCCTCCACTCTTTCTCACACTTTGACTGTCTGCGTCTCTCCATCGACTTCCTCCCGCTCCGTGATTTGACCAATCTCACGCCCGAGTCTCGGTTATTTCCTTTCAGTCGACTTACTTTCTCCTGCGTGTTTGCTTTGCTTTGCTTATTAATCGCCTGCGTACGCGGCTCTAAAGAAGCAGGTAAGTGGTTGTTTAACGTGCGGACGTCGGTGTGGCGGTGCTCTTCCTTCCTCTCGCTCCTCTTGTCATCACACTTTAAGTCTCATTACACACAACAGGCCTGATTTAAAGGCTGTTTAGTCTGCCATTAGCTCTAATAGTGACTCCTCCACAGTTGCCACGCTCCAGCGGACCTGCTGATGGGAAGCGGTGCCACCAGACTACTAATCTGATCTCAGAGGCACAAAATGGCCGCTGTCTAAGTGTGGTCGGCCGGCCGCGGGGAGGAAAATGGTGTCACATGTTTAAGGGATTCAAACCATGAGTCTAACTTTCACTCTTGTCTTTGTTTCCTCATTCTCTCATTTGGAGCCATTCGATTTCCGTCTTCTTCTGCATATTCGCAGGTATTTGTTTTCACGTCTTAACCATAGAACGTAAATAAAGATGGACAACGACTTCCTCCAACAATCCAGCAATGAAACTTCAATCTAACCAATTGAAATTTGATTAGAACAACTTAAAATGACAGAACGCCTCCCTGAGACATTTTTCAACGTGTACTTTGACTTTTAAGTTCGGTCCATGTTCCATCCACTAACATGGAGGAGGCGGGGTTAGCCAGCCACCAGGGGGCAATCCAGATGCTTTGGCTTCACTTTTGGGGGAGCCGTCATGTCGGCCATCTTTATATACAGTCTATGCTTGTAACATATAACAACATGACTTTATTACTAATTATCCGAGTCATCAATTTTCCCTGTGGTCGATTAATTCCTTATTTTTTTGGTTAGATGCTCTTTTGCAGAAGGAAGACGCTCGAACTGTAAAACACTGAAGGAGTTTTATTGATTAATTAATTTACTAAAGAGACAATAAATGGAGAAGAATACACATTAGTCAAAAATAAAGTGTAGAAATAAGACACACGTGTTTACAATGACACTGCTAATAAGCTGGTTTTTAGACGGTAGGTTTATCTTTTTCAGTTCTAATTAGCCCCAGTGTCGCTATCGATGCTAATACGAATCTAATTTGTTTTGCAGGTGGTAATTGACGATAATGGTGTAGAAGCAATAGAGGTTGAGGGATCATCAAAGTGGAATGAATGTCTAAATCAATTAACCTAATAGTTATTGAGACATTTCACTAAGAAGTAAAAATGTCAATGTTGGTAGAATTGATTCTCTTAGGGTCCACGTGAACATCTGCACCAATCAGAGTACAGGTAGACTTCATCCACTCAGGAAACACAATATTACTGAATCATCTTTGGCCACCACTGGATTTCATTTGATTCCAATCCTTTATCTATTCCACTTGTTGGACCGTGGAGGGGCTGGAGCCAATCCCAGAGGACGCCGGGTCTCCGAACATGTCTTTGGCCAATGGGAGGAGGTCAGAGTACTCGGAGAAAACTGCAGGAAGGGGAAGAGCATGAAGATGGCTGATTGCTTCTCCTGTGAGGCTGACCACTGCACCACAATGCTGCCATCCAACACTAGACTTCAATACAAGTCACAGGTTGGTTACTGCAATACTACCGTTGAAATCTAAGCAGAAAAGAGATTTGTCTTTAAAATACAAAATGCCAAATGCGTCCAACAATTTTCAAACTCTGAGAAATCCCCAATTTTATTCAAATTAACGCAACGTTACTTTTTGGTCATGTTTTAATTCCATTAAATATCCACTTTACCCGTGACTTCGCTCATTCTGCTACAAACTCCGGAGAAAAAACAACGTAGGACAAAGGAAAAACACACAGCTAGCCTTTTAGCCAGTGAGATGTTTTTTTACTTCCACTGTTTGTATTGGTCATGTTTATTCACGGTCGTTTGCTGCGTAAAGTGACGAAACTTTAATACGTTACCTCGTCTGTGAGCACGATAAGACGTCAGGTAGATTTTCATCAGCAATTGGGGTGAAGACAAAAACTCCCATGATTCCACACTACATCACCGACGTCATTAAACAAAGCCTTTTGTTATTGTCTTGATAGAGGGACCCCTACAGGCCAAAGTTATACGTCGTACCTTTAAATGACCATTAAACCATTGACGAATTACATATAAAACCACTTGGAAATCTGTTGATTGCAGCTTTTCCTTCTGTCCACAAACGAATGTGCAGTGAGAGAAGTGTTTGTACATTTCATCACAGACGACACTGAATCCTCTCCTCACTGTTTCTCCCTCTCCTCTGGGCTCGGTCTCACCTGTGAACTGACTGTGAACAACACAAATTGAACAGGTTAGAATCCACTCAGAGACCTTGTGACGGTGTGTGTCTGCTCTATGCATGTACAAGTACAGTGTGTGAGTGTGTGTGTGTGTGTGTCTGTGTGTACAGTGGGCCTCTCTGCGTTAGCATGAGCATTTTCCTGGGGTGAGACTCTGCAGGGAGTGAGCTTCTCTCACAAACACCATCTGTCAACAACAGGCTCACCTGCTAGTAAACATTTAGCTCAGGAACCATCTCGACTGCTCGTTCTCACACACAAACACACACATGCACACACACACACACGGCAGTGCAATCCACCAATGTCAAAGCAGAGGATAATGTAATTTCCCACTTAGTCGTCCTGACAATCTCACCTGCTTTGCAGCCTCACAGATCTCTGAAGGATACACGTGGATATGTGTTTGTATGTGTTTGTTTCGTTGAGATAGAGACGGAGATATATACAAAAAAAAAAAGAAAAAAGAAACGGCACCAAACAGAACATTTGACACCTTGTCTGAACATGAAAATTGTTGGGCTGTAAAAAGCAATATGCAGAGTGGGGAACGACTGAGGGAGCAAGGTGAGAAAGAGGGAGATGAGGATAGGAGGGGGGAGACTATTACCTGAGGTGTCTGACTAAATTAACTTCTCATCATCACTAATTAGCCCTTTGTTCCTCTGTTCCCTCCAGGTGAGTGTTACCCATATTATTATGTGCGTGTGTGTGTGTGTGTGTGTGTGTGTGTGTGTGTCTTGAAGTCTGACGTGGGAACGGCAGTCTCTCTCCGTAGAAGACTCTCCGTTCAATCTCTGTCCTTTTGTGTTCGTATGACAGCATCAGATAATCAGCCTGAAATCAATATGTCGATTTATTGATCAATTTCATACATGTAACACGGACGCTATCGTCATTAACGAGTAAAAATTTAATACAAAAATGAAAACGCTGAAGTTCCAAAGCCTCTGCAGTCTGTTCAGTTTGCTCTTACGTTTTATCGGATTAAATCTAATTCAAGTATATAAGAGATATCACATGTTTAGTCGTGTTCTGTGTTGATGTATCACAGTGAACAACTGTTTATTCCAGTATTCTAGATGCTAGATCTAAGTTTTTCTTAAAAATTTGCTATATATAAGGTAAGGTATATCTGAAAAGTGAAGAAAGTGAAATGAAAGACGTGATCGGTAACATACCTGATGTAAAGTGAGCGATGCAAACATAAGTTTTCGTGCACGTTAAGTAGCTTAAAGCCACAGACGACAGCGGTTGTTTAATAATTTGGTCGTTCTCATTTCCAGCCCCTCTGGAAAATTTCAGTTTGGTGCATGTCTGGAAACAGCTATAAATTACAGCAGAGGTAGATGGGAAGACACATATTGGAGGTAGTTGCACCAAATGACAGAAAACATAAGGTGAGGCTACAAAAAGTCAGAGGAAAAGACAGAGAATCATCAGATTCAGTAGAGTTTATCCTCTGGGGACCATGAACGTCTTAACGAAGTTTTACAACAATTCATCTTATAGCCGTTGAGATGATTGAGACCAACACTGCAACAATCCCTGCTAGTAAAAACCAGAAATATACAGTACGTCCCCACTCTACACTCTGAATTAGTTAAATTAGTCAGAGAATAATAATAGAGAATATGATATGCATGAATATAATAGGAGAGCATAGGAAGACAAGATCTAAACTGTGTATCAGTCCTCACATGCAGTTTCTGAGTAGTAAACCCATCCAGCAATAAAGCCCTTAATTAGTCTTCTGCATCTCTCTGTCAAAGAAGAGGCTTTACGTATTTCTCCCGGAGTATTTCTCATATTACCTTTGGTGTATTAGTGCGCGGCGACAAAAGACACACTCAGGCTATATATTCCTTCCTTAAGGCCGCACTGTAGAGTAATCTGATTATTCAAATAGATGTTAATTAGCTGTTCCTTCAAAAGACGGCATTATTCAGGTGGATAAAGGCGACACATCTCCGCAGATTCCTCTAATGCCACAAAAAGAACGGAGCTCTGTCGTTTTTTTGTCTTTATTGTTTTTGTCACATTTTTTTTATTTGCAGCAATTTTCTTTTTTTTGTCTTTCCTCAAGTGTTCTTCTGGTGGGATGTCGTTTGAGGAGGAACAATGGCGTCGGATGAATGACCCGACATAATACATATTCATGATGTTTGAGAAGCAGCTGAGTTGATCCACTTGTTTGAGACACAACAAAGGTATCCTCCGCCGCTCTGTTATCCTCCCTGCTCCCAATCCCTCCTCCGTTCCTCCCTCAATCGTTTGCCTGTTTGTCCCTCCTTAATTATCTTTTGAAATCCCCCTCTGTTTAAACCTTTGTCCTGTTCCCATGTGGAGCCTATAAACAGACAGCAGCCGCGTGCAGCTTTCTGGGGGGAAATAAAAAGGAAAGGAGGCGGGTGTGTGTGGGGGGGGGAGAAAGACGAACGACGTTTCTCAGGTTGATCTTCCGACTCTGCGGCTCTACGAAGATTCAGTCGGTGTTTTCCGTGCGTGTAAACATGACACGGCGACGGCGGCAGAGCTAACTCGCCGCTGTGCTAGCCACGCGGTGTAAAATAACAACAGACAAGAATAGCTTCAACAGTCTCATTTCTAGAACAATCGTAATTACAATAACATTGTTTGGTAATCCTTCTAAATAGGAGCCAGGAACTAAATCGGTTTGATGACGGTGGCGCTCGGCTAAGTTGCCTTTCACCGGTTTGTACGGTAATCCTCATTAACAAAACACTAATCCTCCCTCCGTGTTGCCATGTTCGGCCCCATCCCTCGTTCTCTCTCTCTCTCGCTATCTCTCACCAAACTTCGCCAAACTTCTCGTCCCACTTCACCAGAAGAGACTCGGATCAAAATCCCGTCGACTCTTCAGCCGTCGCGCTGACGCAGGAAGGATTCGGCAAAGTTTACTCAGTTGTTAAGCGCCGGCTCACAGATGTCACAATCCTATCAGCGTCAAACCGATCTGCAAATGTTTGTGCGTTCATGGTAAATTATGAATTATGGTTATTACGTTCCTGCGCTCCGTGTGTGAAACACGAGAATCTGTGTTGAACAAAGGATTGAGGAAGCTCGGCTCGTGTCACTTGGCTTTCAGCGCTCGATGCAGTTGAGAAACAAGCTGAACACGAACATACTGATCAGCTGAAGATTCAGGTCCCGGTTTACTTTTGGTTTCAGCTGTAAATGGAAAATATTTCTGGGGTCACAGCTGCAGCTCGAAGTTGTTTAGGTTTCAACAGGTGTTTCTGCAAGAAGATCTGACATTTGGACAAAATATAAACTCAAACATGTAAGGAAGAAGTCCTGACTCTTATTTATTAATACTTGAACAGTATTGTGGGAGGAAGAGTCTCTGAAGAAGAATAAACTGCATTTTGACAACTGTTTACCTTTTGAATACCTAATTTGAGAGGGAATCAGAAAGGCTGTCAGTTACTGTGTTGGCGTGTAAATCAGTGAAGTTTGAGGAAAGACACCTCATAGTACTTTCACACATCAGACAGTTCGACAGTTTGACTTGTCACGTTTGTAAATAATGATAAACTTTATCCATATTGCACTTTTCAAAAGAAAGTGTTGTTTTAAAAGACAAAATGATAAAAGTCAAGTAACCATAAATTAAAAGAAGCTAAATAAACGAAGTAAATAAAACGTTACTTGAATAAATAAATAAAACTTTATTCTGTGACAGAGAACCTGTGTGCAACACCAGGACCCTGCATCAGATTTTGGTGACCTAACCCTGACCCTGACTTTAGGGGTTAATGTGAGTTCCTTATATTCACTTATGTTGTTTATTATTCATCATTTATCACAAACAACCAGAAATTATATTTATAGAAACCAGTAACCACATTTATCTGCTAACTCTGACTTTACATGACAGTTTTATCATTACCCAGAATCCAACCTGTTATTTACACCTGAACATTCACATGTTATGTTTTTGTAATATGAATATTTATCATCGCAACTTACAAGGTTTGTTTTGTTTTAAAATTTAGTTTGGAAAAAACGTTGCTATTTCAATATTAACACAAAAAAACCTTTCAAAACTTTTCTTTTAATAATTGTTGGTTGTAGCCGTACAGCTTGGATGAACGTATTTTACTGCGGTTGTGCAAAAGTGCATAAATTACATAAATTAGATAATGCTCAATAATACTGGAGGTTTTTGGGGCCTGAGCAGTTGTCCACACTTTTCAATCAACAACAGAATCATTACTTTGTTCTGTGAGTACTTTAGTGTCAACATGAATACACCAGATCTTCCCTTTGTATTCACACCACCACATTCTGACCACTGAGATGAGCTGAGAGTACGTAAACACTATTTTATTGAAGCTGCCATTGATTTTTTTAAAACCTCCTCATAATATCAAATAAAGTAAATACATAAATACCGCTAATACATTTGCAGGCTCCACAAACCGCCCCCGACACGCCCACAGCTGCAGGCTCCTCACCCACAATCCTTTGCTCTCTAATTATTCAAATAACAGACAGGAGCGAGAGCTGTGATTCGCCAGCCCTCTTCAATTAGTGTTGTGTTAATTAAAGAGCATCATCAGGTTCTCGTTAGTGATTAAACACCCGAGTGTGATTACTTAACTCAGCAGGACTCCTGACAAATCATCTGCCCCCTGATCTCTGTGTGTTTGTGTGAGTGTGGCATGTGTGTGTCTGTGTGTGTGAGTGAGTGTGTGTGTGTCATGTGTGCGAACATGTTTGTGCATTTGAAATTTAGCAATACTAAGGCGCAAGCAGAGGGAACAGATTCTCCCTCTCATGCTGCATATAAATGCTGCAATGCTCACTGCATATGCAAAGCTGTGAGGACGTGTGTGTGTGTGTGTGTGTGTGTGTGTGTGTGTGGGTGTGTGGGTGTGTGTCCGATTAAAGGGGGATTTTTGTTCACTTGCTGATGAGGTGTCTGAAGTAAGTTAATTGCCTATCAAGAGAGCAAGCCAGCACTTCCTTCTGTGTGAGTGTGTGTGTTTGTGTGTGTGTATATGTGTATTTGTCAGGGCCTCTGCATGCTTGTCTATGTCACTTCACGAGCTAATTGCCCTTCAGAGGACTGCCGGGTCCCCGTCCTTTTGCTTGGATCAAATCTGCGCGCTGGAATATGCATAAGTCCATGTGAATAAATATGAATGTGCTTTATACTAATTCAGTGATGGGAAGTGCATTTAGTCAAATATTGTTCAAAGATGAGGCTGATGTCGTTAATGCAGAATCTGAAACGAGTCGTTAGTCTAATAGCGAGTGTTGTTTGTGTCGCCACAGCCGTGTCAGCTCTAATCCCGATAACAGACTAACAACACACTCTATAAAAGTGGTTTTCAGACGGGTCCTGTAGAGGAAGTCCAGAGAATCGGGTCCGGGCTTTTTCCGTATAGTTTTTCTTTCACTCATGAACAACACAGTGGATTCTCAGCTCAGATTCACAACAGCAACAAAGCCTCTGCAGGATTCAGGCAGGAAGTAACGTATTAACTCTGCTGTGGAGATCACGTGATTTTGTTTACAGCACATCGACACCGCTGTCGGATCTTAGCTCCACAAACTCTTGAGACATCTTCGTCTGTGTTCGCACGTCGACTTCTGGGGACCTTATACTAGGAGGTCCAGGTGGAGACTCTCACTCGGACATTTGCGTTCACATGTACTCCGGAGAAAGGAAAGATCTCTACCTGGTTCATTTAGTAGCAGGTGCTCACTGAGGGGTTAACACAGATGTTGGTCTTTTTGTAGGTTTCTGTGTCAGAGGTTTTCCACAGCATGAGAACATAAACTCAGTGGTGAGTGTAACTTCACCTTTACTTTAGTCTGTTATCCTCACTTGAACAGAAAGGCTTGACTTGACTTGACTTCCACTATATGCTGCTTCATACTTCTGCTCCACGACAGCCCAGCAGGGAAATATTGTACTTTTTACTCCACTACATTTATTTGACAGTTTCTAGTGAAGATTGTCTAATATTTATCTCGTCAAACATAACATTGCCAATATATACGACAGAGTTTTAGGGCCACACTGAAGAGGAAACTGAAATCGTAAAATTTTAAGGTGCATGCGTTGAGGTTAGGTTAATATTAGGTTGAGGGTTAGGCAAGTAGTCAGGAAATGAATGTACGTCAATGTAATGTCATCTGAAGTCATGGAGACACGTGTGTGTGTGTGTGTGTGTGTGTGTTTCTGATGTAACCCCAGCAGAGCAGTTTACCTCCAGAGGACCGAGATGCTAATTAAGATGAATCCACCTCCGCTCCCTCCTGGCCCCGCCCCTCTCTCACATTCATCAGTGTTATGCAAATGAGCGTGTGCCAAATCACATCTGAGGCCACACAGATCACAGCTAGCACCGTCCCATCTGACTCCCGGTAATATATAACGTTTAATAACACTGTGTACACACTCACACACACACACACACACACAGAAAATCAATATCCATGATTTAATAACGCAATGTACTGATCCAACTGGTTTCACAGGCCTTATTGCTGGCCACAAGAGCATCGCCACGACAACGGGCACCAGAATAACAGATCTGCTGCAAGAGTGCTAATTGAATGCACGCACATATGTGTGTGTGGGTGTGGGTGAAGAAATGGATTGGACACTCTTTACTTCTGGAATGATGAAGTAGGATTTAATAAACTCGGAAAAACACACACACACACACACACACACACACACACACACACACACACACTGATACCCTCAGCAGGTGAGCAGAGCTGAGTTGACACTTTGTCAGCACAGTGTAATTTGACATAATGAATGCAAGCATCGTTACTGCTGTTAATTGGCCAGACTAATTATACTCCGAGGACGTCATTAGAGAGAACCTGCCGCTCCAACTGTGTGCATACTGTATATGCGTGTGTGTCTGTGTGTGTGTCCGTGTGTGTGCGTTTGTGAACGAGTGCGGTTGTTAGAGTCGTGTCGGAGCAGACGGTGGGAAAGGTGCAGGAGACGGGAGGTGGGGTAGAGCTCAGGCAGGGGTGAGGCAGGAGGAAGAGGAGCGGTGCAGGTGGTCACAGGATTGATGAAGGGGGGAGGAGACGGGGCGGCGGGGTGAGGAAGGGCCTCGTTTAGGGCACCGCGGAGTCGGGTGGGTTCAAGCCGAGGAGGAGGTGATGGAGGAGGGTGGAGGAGCGAGGGGAGGAGTCGGTCAAGTGTCGAAGAAGTCAGAGTCATGAAAGTTTATCAGTGTTGTTCAGCCAAAGTCAGAGTTACTGTCAAACTGCCTCTACATTCACAATTCATCACATATATTTATTATAAAGGTGCACAAGCTCTAGATATTTTCATTCATACTAAACCTAGTAAAGCCAAAATTCATTCATTGCAATACCTTTCTCATTCAAACATTAGTGTCAGTGCTAGTTTCAGAACAACAAATCATTTTCCCATCCACCCCCGCTGTTTAAGAAGAAATGCACCTATTAGAGCGTCCATGTGTTGTGTTGTTGGTCTTTTCTCGACACAACTGACCAACAACAACATGCCCCGAAGTCAGTGGCTCAGTATTTCACTGTCATTCTAAGGGCCCATTATCAAAATAGTAATACACAATCCATGTTTACTCTGCTTGCTACACACCAAGATGATCTGCTTGTACATGAACTGAAAACATTTCCTCTGCAGAGAAGTGTTCTCTCTAAAAATCCAGCCCATCTGAAAACCCAATTCTTCATCTCTACGCAATACAACAGAATTTAATAAAAACTAGAAAGACAAGATGTCAGCGGCTCGTGGCTGAAACAGCATCAGTGGAGTATTTACTTAGTCGTCCATTACAGCCGAGCAATTTGAGCAAATTCGGAGAAACAATATGGGCTCACAGTCCGCTGACGAGGGGGGGGGGGGGGGGGGGGGGGGGTCGAGTCTGCGACAAGTAAAGCGTGTAATTTCCTAATTCTGATCTTGCAAGACAATCCGTCCTTATCAGTGTCTGATTCCCGCATCGGAGGGAAAGTAGACGGTGAAGCTGCAGGCCATCACACACACACACACACACACACACACACACACACACACACACACACACACACACACACACACACACACACACACACACACACACACACACACAACACAACACAACACAACACAGAGGATGGAGGCATGAAATTACATAAAGGAAAGGGATACAGATAGAAAGACTGAGAGACTAGTGAGAGAACAAACAGGCCTATCAAACGACCACAGACCCAGATAACAAGATAAGGCCTAATCAATCAATCCTTGCACACAGAGAGAGATTGCCCTAAGTGGCTCATGAGTCCTGCCGAAAATTAAATCTGCACACTCCTTCAAGTAAGACGGGATGGAGGCAGAGGGAGTTGCAGGGAGAGAGCGAAAGAGTGAGGGGGGATAATAGAAGGTAATTTCATCAGCATGGCCCATGATGAAGCTTTTACACGGTGGTTTGAGAGGCCAAACTAAAAGGCTGGAGGTTTGGTGATATTGAATATGAGTGGTGTGTCATGATTAGATTTGTAAGACGATAGCGAGGAATTAGATTATAGGGTCTAATGCGGATATCTGAAAGGGTGTCAGAACTTAAGGGTTTCGTCTGTGTGTGTGTGTGTGTGTGTGTGTGTGTGTGTGTGTGTGTGTGTGTGTGTGTGTGTGTGTGTGTGTTGAAATGTTCTTCCTACAGAGGAGCCCGACACACTGTGATTCACTTTAATTCACTCACACCAGCATCATCCATCCTCTTCATGCTGTTTCAGCTCATGTAGACAAAAAGGGCTGCTACATCAAAGAATACTTAAATAGAAAAAAAAAAAAAAAAGGCAAAGCAGCGTGCGGGAAATAAAAAAAACAAAGATGGAAGCCAAGAATCGTTGAAACAGAAGTGCCAGTGTTCCACAGAATGATAAATCGTTTTCTTGGTTTTCTGCTCCGGTGCCACAAAGGCAAAGTGTGTGTTTCATTTGGCGTTGCTTAATTTTTCGGTCGCTGGAAAAATGTCTTCACGAGGCAATAATTAAGACTATTCAAATGTTTATTCTAACATCTACACCGTGTGTGTGTGTGTGTGTGTGTGTGTGTGTGTGTGTGTGTGTGTGTGTGTGTGTGTGTGTGTGTGTGTGTGTGTCAAGTCAGCGTAACACCAAACATTCGTAGAGACGGATGTTCCCGATGACGGACACACTGAGTTTGACTGTCTCGACTCGCTGAGGTCACTCACATCGCTCAAGAGTGTTCATGTCTGTAATGTGACACCATGTAACTTTTTCAAGTACAAGCAAAAGTTTCATTTATAAGCGATGAAACACATTCTTAGTGAATTCTATTTTGTACAACGACTTCAGGGAATAAACTTAAAGTCGCAGAGAGCCCGACTTACACCTGTCACCTGCACCCATTGGACGGTACCAGCTGTCAATCACACGGTGTACACGCCCCGATGCGACACAGTGTTTTATCGTCTTTTGAATAAACAAAATGAGCATCACGCTGAATTGAAGAAGACTTGAAACTAGAGATTGAAACCATCAACTAAAATGTTTACTGATGTTTTAGATCAAGAGAGAAGTGGAGTCATTTTTCTTCCCAAGTGTCTTTGGGCAAAAATACTGAACCTCAAGTTGGCTAATGTGTGTGAATGTGACATCTACTGTCAAGAGCTCTGAGTGGTTGATAAGAATAGAAAAGTGGTTTATATGAACTTAAAATGTGAGAAATTACAAAAATTCCCAAATAAAGTCCAAGTAACTGAAGCTTGGTTAAGTTTCTGACACGTAAAGCGTCTAATATGAGCTCACACACGACCACAACACAAACACAACATGGACACATCCAGCTTAGAGTAAGTACAACAACCACAGCTGACACAAAGCAAAGGCCTCACACACATACACACACACAAACACACAAAAATCCCAATAAAGTTGTCTTAGTGTTGCTTGGCAGGGAGGGTGGGCGGGAGATTCATGATTTTTAATATGCAGAGCAACTGAAAAGTGGAAAACCAGGCGCACACACACGCGCACACACACACACAGAGAGACACACACACACACCAGCCTCCGAGCTTCCACACGAACCATGAAGATGTTTTTCTCCTCGTATGGTGACAGACAGCAGCTAACACACAACAGATCGCTCCCAGCAGAGAACACGGAGCCCTCACATCATTAACACCTCCTGCTGCGTTCCGCTGAGCTTCAACTGTCTGGAGACACAAAGCCAAGAGGGGGAAGGAACAAGAGACGAGCTCTTAGGACACTGAAGAAAAAGGTGCTATAAACCTGTGTATTTATGTATCTGTAAATGTGTGTGTGTGTGTGTGTATGTGTGTGTGTCTCCCAAATGACTCGACTCATCTGCTAATTAGTCAGGAGCAATTAAGTACACTTAAACTAACCGCACAGAGAGGCAGCCCAAACACACACCCAGGTAAACAAATAATCACAAACAGAGCTCACTTGAAGCACATCGGTTAATGAAAGCAAAAGGAGTCGTCGAACGGAAACAGGAGAGAGAGAGAGAGAGGAATAATTATCTGGGCGAGGAAAGACCGAGAGGAAGAAAAGAGTAATAAGGAATGAAGGAAAAAGGAGGAGAATGAGACAATCATAAGTCCCAGTGGACAGATTGGAGCAGAGTGGATCCTATCACATGCTATCTCTCATTTATATGCTAATTTACACTATTAACGGGGAGAGGGAGAGAGAGACGGAGAGCGAGGAGGGTCTAATAAATACCGACTGATTGCTGTTTGTTCATTAGTGGCTTTGTGTTTTTTGAAGAAACGTCGTGGACTGGGCCGCCCGTTCCCCAGCCAAAGACAAACTGTGTCTCATATCATCGCGAGTATTACGACGTCGGGAGTGGATGTTTGAAATGAAATGAGAAAAATACATAAAATAAAGCCAGAAAGAGAGATGTTATCACTGTAATTCAATTTGGATTAACGCCGCAAATCATCTCCTTTCATCCCTCCTCGCTCCCTCCCTTCCTTCACTTTTGTTCCTTTATGATACTGATAGCCACTTGAGTGCTTCTCTCATTTTCTGCTCTAAGCTTTGGCTGCCGCTGATCTCGGTTCAGGTCAATTAACAATAAATATGAGCTCACATGCGCACACAATAATACAGTGAGTCAGTGTAGTAGTGTGTGAAGTGTATCAGGCTGTCACGACGGACGATCAAAGGAGCAGGAGATAGTTTTTACGACTTTCAGTTATATACTTATGATGGTGAGTCGAATTCAAATAATGAAAATCTCCTTTATTTCACTTTTGGACCTATTTTGGGGTCGTTTTTTCTGTTTTTATATCTCCAGAATTAATTCCTCTTTTCTTATCCTTTAAAAAAAAAGTAGATTTCACATGTTTATCATGAAGGTGAAGACCATATCAAAACTGGAAAAGCACACGGATGCGTGGTTTTTGTTTTAGAGACACAAAGTCGGCGCTAGAATCTACCAAAGCTTCTGCTTCACTTTCTGTAAATAAATACAGAATTTCTCATTCATTATTTCCTCCCATTAGACTTTCTGAAAAACAATTAAAGCAAATTCTTTGAGTTTACATTTCAATGTTTAAAGACAAATCACCGTCCACTACACCAGCTGCAATAAAAAACAAAACGGAAATATTTGTGATTTTAGACAAGTTCAACTTTTACTTTTCTCTCATGAAACAAACAAACCAAGCAGAACAGACAACAGTCAGTTGTGTAAACCAAATCATGTATTCAAAGATGGACGACGTGACGGATCCCAAAAGTGAAGCCAAAGTGCCTCAATCGCCCCCTGGTGGCCGGCTGCCGTATAGGTCATACACTCCCGGTTTTAAATAGTTTTAAAGTTAGTTGATGCTATAAAATGGGGTGAAACGTCATGATTGACAGCTGAGACTAAGTCGTAATTGATCGACAGCACCATCATTTTCATGTCCAGGAAATATCTGGATAGTGGGAGGAAGTGGAGACGTGTCGTCCATCTTTATAAAGACGTAGACGTCTAAGGTCTAAGCACGAAAAGAGTATTTCTCATTTTCAAAGCTGTATCTTTACTTATTAGCGATGTTACAGACATCAGAGACATTTCGAATCAGGTTTTCTTACCAGAACGGAGCCTGGACGTTCTGGTTTCAGTTCGATTCCCTGCAGCATCACTTCCAGACACGAGAGGCTTCAGCAACAAAGCTCTAAAATCACACTGCAGACAATCAGTCCGGCGCCAAACAGACAAAGTTAACAACAAGCTGGTGAACACAGGGGGAGCCTCTGGCAGCTTGAGGTGGTGGAGACCAACAACAGAGCTAAAAGCAGAGTGAATAGTGGACTAACACTGCATGTAGTTTAATATCTTACACATATTTCACATGTGATAACATCTAGTCACGTGTGGTTTTATATATTTCACACCTGTGAAAATATTACATGGACTTTACATGTTTTTTTTTTGAATTTTCTAACCTTTCCCGAACAAGTTACACACAACTACAGTCAATTTGTGTGTTTTTAACAAAAATTTGACTGAAAAGTTAGAGAGAGTTTTAATTTTAACACAAAAGACAAAAATCTATCACGAGAACTAATATGAGGACTCAACAGTTATAGGTCCCCACAACATGTTTAATACCGAGACGACACAAACACAAATATATAGTGTGTGACTTGCAGACATAGAGGTATTCATGGCTTAGCAGACATGAACACGAACACACACACACACACACACACACACACACACACACACACACAGATCATTACCCTCCTGGCTTGTCACAGACACTTAGAGAAACACAAAGAGGGAGACCCGAACCAAAGTCCTGAAATGATTTTCCCTCCTGTCACCACCACCGAGGAGTGTGTACATTTTACTGTACGTGTGTGTGTGTGTGTGTGTGTGTGTGTGTGTGTGTGTGTGTGTGTGTGTGTGTGAGACCACATGCAAAGGGTTTCCACGGGCGACATCCAGAGGTTGTCGAGGGGGTCCCAGGGTTGTGATGGCTTTTCCAGCACTGTCGTCACAAAGACACACTTATACTCAAACAGCGCCGCTTGTCAAAACACGGCGAAGGAGGCGCGGACACACACATATGACAAAAGCAGGCCAGAAAGCAGCAGACACACACACACATTGTGTTGCACTGCACAGGCGTTCATCACACCATTACTGAAATTCACTTTGCTACAGATTCCACACACATCGGCCTCGTTCCTCCTTTAATATCTGTGTCAACACTTTTACTCCTGATCGTCGACGTTTGTCCTGTGAACAACAGATCGTGCTGAATATAAAGAATCGTATATATTTAGCGCAGTGTTAATATTTCCAGATGGATCTTTTTCAATAAAGCACCCGACTGTACAAAATCAGATTACAGCACTCAGAGCTTCCTCGTGTGCTCGGTTTTTACGACCTCTAACTGGCGAGGAAGTCACATAATCACGTTACATTCACGTAATCGTACAAAAAATAACTTTCGGAGCCGAGGTCGGAGGCTGAGTGGAGGCCGGGCAGGTTCATCCATATGAAATCATGAAACATTAAACTACTGCCACAATATTGGAAATTGAACATGGGTGTCCACATACTTTTGGCCTTGTTATAAAGCACAGTATTGATCTGATCACAGTGATGTGAAGCTTTTCATGTTTACAATAGACTCAGTGTTTCAGTTTTAGCTTCACATCAGTGTCGCTGCCTTTACGTGGAGCTCAAGAGGCCACAGTGTCAACAAGGTGAGAACGTAGACGGAAAATAAAGATGGACGACGCGTCTTTACCTCCATCTTCCGCCATTTGGCACCAGGGTCTGAGCGGGAGGGATCGTGGTGCGGAGCCGACGCCCATTGCACAGGCTCAACCAATCGGCAGTCAGTCTCAGCTGTCAATCACGACGTTTTATCCCGTTTTCATAGCATCAAATAAACTTAAACATACTTGCTTTTAAACACACGTGCAGAGTGTAGCCTGCTCCCTAATGCAAGAGTCCAGTTTATCATTGAGTCTCTTCTGAATCCATTTCTTCTCGTTAGAGGAGGCGGAGTCTAATGATACCCGCCTGCTCTGATTGGATCAGTGGATCAATTACCCTCTCGTTATTGAAGTTACAGACTATTTGCTGAGACGTGTAGTGGACTAAAAGGGAAAGTAGCTGAAAATAAATCTACTTAAGTAAAGTATAGATACATGAAAAATATACTTACGTACAGTAACAAAGTAAAAGTACTTGTTGTCTTTAGAACTGTAGAGCAGTGCACCATGGGAGACACTTTGCACACAAGACTTTGTTCAAAAGGTCACAGTAAATCCCCCAAACCCCGTTTTACACAACCATTCATCCCAGACAAAAGTCAAAACACGATAAAGTAGCGAAGAGGATCGTCCAATTATGAAGGAAGCTTCTGTTTTACTGTTAAACAGGAGGAGGAGTGTGTGAAACAACCAAACCAACAGGTTTATCGTTTGCTCAAGTCGAGTTTCTACATTCTCTAAATGGATTAAACAGATCGGAGCTGTGAGGTAAATCACATTATCTGAGAACAGAGTGGAAAGTGTTTAAAACTCTGTGTGAATAATATGTGAGGCCACTGTGTTATGTTAATGAGCCGCCTCTCAGATGTATATTTACAGTCGGCGCGTTATAAATGTTCCTCGCTGAGTCGACTTAAAGGAACATTTTCACCCCCCGAAGATAAACATGTGCCCGAGTGAAGTGGGGACACGACTGATTCCGACTCACAGCGGTGCAGCGACGGCACATTTCCTCACGGTCTGAGGAGGAAATCAACAAAGGTTTTCACACATAACAACAGGAACAGATGTTGCCTTTAGAGAGGAGAAGATTACACACTTTTGTATTTTCACACTAAAAGATATGGAAAGAAAGAAAGAAACAACAACCAGGAGCTAAAAGTCAATTTCCCTACTCTTTTCTTCTTCTGTGTCATTTCTCGCTTTTTCCTCTTTGCCTCAGTAGACGGATATTTTAACCGCGGCAGAGAGAAACTGTTGTTGTGTTGTGTTTCTTTGTTTTGCGGTAGATTTACAGATGTTTGCGCCCTCAGCTTCCTCACATCTGTATCTTTCACAGGTATGAGATTGACAACCAGCTGCTGAACTGCTCAGTTTGTGGTTGAACGTCTGAAAGTGTTTCATGTCATCTTCTATTTTATATTAATTAAAAAACCTCAGTGTGTGTTTGCAGTGTTTTTAAAGCTCAGAAATCGAAATTCAAGTTCCCTTCATGTGGAAGATTAAAGGTTGTGATGATTCACGGCTGCAGTGGGAATATTTATTATTTAAAAACAGGGGCCCAGAACTCTGAGCTACATACAAAAATATATAATTCGAATATAAGTATTGACCATTCATGCCAATGTCCATTTTATCTCTCTTCAGCACCATAACTAATAACATACTTATATATTTGTATATGGCACAATTTAAATTGAGGACAACACTTTCATAATAAAGTTATTGAATCATGAATAACTTGCATGAATCTAACATTTTTCTTTTGCCCCCCGCAAGAAATTATTCATGAATTCATTGTTAATAAAAAAAAAATTTGAATGTGTTAATAAAATTCTGTTTTGATTTTAGTTACTTGTTCCTAAAACCTGGTTATAACATATTGACATATTGGTTTTAAAAAGTTTGAAGTATTTGTAATTTAGAAATTGAGTGACTGACATTGGAGTTTACTGCTGTGGTGATTTTTGTAAAACTCAGCATAACAACTTTGCTTTTGCCAAATCATATTTTATCAGGCCTTAAAAAAACTGAAATGTAAATACAGACATTTGTATTTTGAAAAAGGAGAAAGAGAAAAGATGATAGACGGAGTTTGAGGTGAGGTTCTCCTCGGCTGAAAGGAGAAACTTCCATATATAAATATAAATTAACTTTTCTTTTGAAAATATAAATTACAAACACATATAATACACTAAACCCACGTTTCTCCAGCTGTGTCTGACTCAGGCCTGAATCAGTTTCCTGTAGAAGACTAAACATCTGAAGGTGCCCAAGTGACATGGAAAGGCTCATGCTGCCTCCTGCTGGTTAGACTGAGGAACTGCATCTTCTCTGCAGCAGCTTCACTGTTTTAAAAGATCAACTATAAATCCTGCTGAGGCTGAAATATTGTTCTGCCTCGAAATATATTGAATTAAAAACAATTCCTGTATAAAAGTAATAAAGTACTGAGCTGATAACATAAAAAAGTCAAGTGTGTACGACTCTTATTTTATGATATAGAGCAACATGATGCAAATTTATTAAAGTGATTTATTGAAAATCCAGGTAAGTTTCTCCATTTAATTAAAAGATTATTGTTAGAACAAACTTTTTACAATATTCACATCTGACAAATATAAAGAGGTCAAGATCTTTTTACCATATGTACAACATTACATTTCATTAAGAAGCAACTAATTATGTTTAAAGTGAGCAGTTTGGTCAAAGATACACATCATGAAAACATTAAACAGGTCATTTAAGCTCAGAAATATTTGACACATGTTCAAATCCAATATGGACCAGTTCTCCCATTTAGTTAAGATTAAAACTTATTAAAACTCCTGACCCAGACTGGAATCCTGCGTTTTCTCAAACATGGAAACATTTAAGAACAACACGTGAGAAAGTGACAAAGCAAAAAGAAAAGAGCAGAAAAGAGCAGAGCCTGATTTCCAGTGACTTTCTTACACACGTTTCAGTAACAACTCGTCATTATATTGTGTTTAAATGTATGTTGAAGAGTTGCTTTTACTAATTCTTCTGATTATTCCGACACCACATGAGCAATAAGAAAGGTACAGGCTGTTTTTACAGATCTCAAATAGTGACAGAGATTTATCAAGACACATTTTGGATTTGGATAGAAAGATTATGTCTCCTTAGACTTCCCTTCTTTCTCTGTCTGAATACTTGTACATGTAAAATCGTGTCGTCATTTACAAAACGAAGGAAAGGCTGTGAAAAAAGGTCTCAACCACCAGGTAGGGAAACATGACGTCTAGAAAATCCCCTCGTATAAAATAACGATCCAGTTTAAAAAGAGCTCGTCAAAGGTCAGCGCCCGACACAGACTGGTTATTGGCCGAGTGTCGTGTTTGTCCCGAAACATTCACAGTGAAACACACTCGTGGTTAAAGGAGAAATGTAGTTTGACGTGAGCAACAACACCAGGGTCAGAGCGTGGACCTGAGGGACACGAGGCCCGACCTCCGCCATGACGCCTGTTCCCTATTAACTCCCATTAGCATCAGTGTGACTGTACACAGGCAACATTTCAATAAGTACCGAGACGTTCAGAGAGTGTGTGTGTGTGTGTGTGTGTGTGTGTGTGTGTGTGTGTGTGTGTGTGTGTGTGTGTGTGTGTGTGTGTGTGTGTGTTAAGTAAACAGATTAAGACGAGAAGGGGATTAAAACTAACAACCGGAGCACTGAACCCGGCTGGTGAGTCATTAACCCCCTCAACATTATCCATGTATGTGTGTGTGTGTGTGTGTGTGTGTGTGAACGTCAGATCTTGAAGGAGGGGGGGGGGGGGGTATTTTTCTAAAAGCACTGAACATGACAGAGCGACTGACAGTATCCCCTGAATCACTGACATTAAGACGATAACACGAGACATCACGGACAGAACCTTTGAGGAGCGTCATCCCTCCTTCTTGGTGCCCCAGCTGAACAGTTTGGTCTTCTTCTTTGGTTTGTCCTTCTTTACGTCTGAGAGAGAGAGAGAGAGAGAGAGAGAGAGAGAGAGAGAGAGAGAGAGAGAGAGAGAGAGAGAGAGAGAGAGATAGAAATTTAAAGGAAAAACAATTAACAGTACTCTTATTTCTTTCTTTTTTTAAATGCAGCTTGAACAGAAATTGTTTCAGTGAGAAATGGGAGACGACATGACATCACTGTGACGTCACCCACTGGTTTCTGAAGCCTCACTTTTGCATCTTGTCCGGCGCCATCTTGTTTTTTTGGAAACCAGAGGTAACCATATTTGGAGGATTGGGGGGGTGGAGCCTGATTCGACGCGCACACACTGGACGGTGCTCGCTGTCAATCACACAGTATCCACACCCCCCAAATGCATCTGGTGCTTTATCCTCGATTTGACAAAATGACCATCATGATGTATTTGACGACGACGTGAAACTAGAGATTTAAACCATAAACTCTTTAGGAAAATGTTTCACTGACGTTATGATTCAAGTGAGAAGTTGAGTCCTTTTCTCATTGACTTCTATTAAAAACAGTGGAGTCGCCCTCTGCTGGTCATTACACGATGGTCCAATGACCTCCAGCAGAACGTGGGGAAAAACATGTCTCACTCTCTAAACTCCCTTCTTACATAAACACAAAGTTGTGTTTAAAGTTTGTGCGGATGGGTCAGTTTAACTCGTTCATGGCTGCAACTAATTCAATTAATCAATCAATTAATCTACCAAAGGGTTTCACAATTAATCAATTTGCTATTAGTTCTAGTGGAAATAGAAAAAAGTGTTCAATTCTCTTTTGTCCGTCAGTCCAACATATTTAGTTTGTGATGATATAAAACAGATTGAAGCCGCGGGAGCAAGAAAAGTTTGTGTCATTGTAGTTTTAAAAACGACTCCAACAACAATCAAACAGTTGTCGTTTGTTTTTCCATCAATCAACTCATCAATTTTTCAACTTATCGTTTCAGCTCTGAACTCACATTCAAGTCTGTTTAACCAGTGAGACTCTGTTACCATGGTAACCTGCCCGTTTAACGCACTTATCTGAGTATTTTCGTCAGCCATGTTTTTGAGGAACACGCTGCATGTTGGTAGTAAAGCGTGTGAACTGTGAGCGATACAACACGCGTGTAAACGATCACGTGACTGAGCTCAGAGTGAACTGAGAAACTTTGGCGTTAACTTCATGAATCCATTAAAGTGAAATGGCTCGTCTTTAGCCCACGGTCGGCGTTCGCTCGCTGCAACATAACGACCTTTCGCTGAAGTTCAATAAATCTCCTCGATTTCAGCCGCGCTCCGTCGGTCATGAATTGCAAATGAAGGCGGCTTTAACTCTGTTGTATCAGGGGGTCAAATTAACCGGCTGCATTATCCATTTGTCTAATAGGAACGCCGCTGACAAAAAGAGAGGCGGCATTTTGTGTGATGCTTTTTCCATTAGCAGTCATTAGATCAAATGAGATGAAAACATCGCCCAGTGGCACCCTAAAAAATGCAGGTTCACACACACACACACACACAGACACACACGCACCTTCATAAACCACAATGAGAATTCTATCTACTTCAATTAGTGGCACCAATGATGGAAATCCTCAATTGGATCATTTATAAAGCGACTAAGCTGCAGCGACACCGGGGCTGAGATAAGTAATGAACAGAGCGGGGTGGGGGGTGGGGGGGGGGTGGTCAGACGGCCTGTGGAGGTGGTGGAGACACTCACTGAAATTCATCATCATCTTGTTTAGCTCCTCGTCCTCCTCGTCCTCCCTGAGAAGAAGAGAACGTACAAAAAGTGAGCAACACAGATCAACAAGTCATTTATACAGAATCATGTGTTCACAGATTCATTGGGACAAGTATTGTCTGTATTTGATGTGAAGCGTTGACTCTGAGACAAAGAAACTAACTGATTGGTTATTGATTAATATGTTTTTGCATTTTCAATAAAATATCAGCATAAAAAAAAGAAACAAGAGAGCCCCTTTAAAATTTCAAAAGATTGAGGAGTTTTTAATAATGTGAATTTCAGGGTATCTTGGCAAAGATATGAAAAATAATTCATTTGCTGGACTTGAATCTAAATTGCTTGTTTTTAGGAATGATGTAAACCTGAGAAGAAATATATACTTTAAGATATTTGGCTTTTTTACTAGATGTACAACTTTGTAAAAAATTATTCAAATAGTTGCTTTGGTTTCATTATGAGATGGAAGTGCAGATATTCAGCTTTAAAAGTGTTTCTGCAAGTTTCAACAAGTTTAATTTAAGACTTTTTAGACCCTAATGACTTAAATTAAAAAATCATGTTGGTTTTATTTCTAGTTTGAAATTTGTGTCGCTGAGAAAGAACTGCGACACACAGAGACATAACAAACTACCGCCAAACATTTCTAATTAAAAAAACTAATTTAAAGTGTATCAGAAGTAGCGTTAAAACCACTTTAACATAATCAAAACCTACCTTTTATAATAATATATACATATAGTCACTTTCAGATATTTTAATCTTGAGCCTTTTTAGACTTTTGTATACCCTGCAGAAACCATGCATAGTTTCCACATCACCTAAAACAGGTAGAAAGTAAAAACCTTTGTTAGACACAGAACAAAGTTTACCATCATATTAGGTATTTGGAGTTAAATCCTTTGAAGTCAACAACAACCAGTGGAGCTGTGGTATTTGTCCTGTCACTGCTCTGTGAGACCGGCGCTGCAGCATTGTTCACTTCTTTTCTAGTTTCGCTGGATTTTTGCTTTGAGTGAAAAACACGATCAGTTGTTCTGAAGTCATGTTCAACTTCGTCTGTTTGGCTTTAAAATAAAAACGTCCTGATTCAGAATCATGGTCTGAAAACCGGGGACTCGAGTCCGTCATTGTTCAGACTTTTCTCTCTTGCGCACAACTTTCTGTTCTCTCTTCTGTAACTGTAGTAAAAACCCACCGGAGTCTGTCCTCGTCCAGACCGTCCACGATGGCGTTTCTGTCGTTGACGATCTCCACCAGCTTCTCCATCAGCTCCTGCTCCCTCTTTCTGTCCGAGGCTGTTTTCAGACGGTCTGCACGCACATGTAAACATATATATACACGTTTCTTTTTCTAAGACTGTTGAAGTGTGATGTGTTGTGTTCTCTGAAGGCCTCACCTGGTTTCTCCATCAGTCTCCTGAGCTCCAGCTCAACACTGGGCTGCTGCTCCTCCAGGTCCTGAGTTTTTCCTCTGCACAAACACACACAAGTATCTTACTGTTACCTGTTGTTACATGTTGTTACATGTTGTTACTTGTTGTTACCTGTTGTTTCGCCTCACTTCCCTCGTTCAACACATATTTATTCATATGGGCCACACCCGTTAATGCCTGAACAGATTTTCTATCAGATGCAGCTAAAAAGTAGATAAAGAAAATCTACAGATTAGATGCAGATTAAATCTAAACATCCTCTGTTGTTGTAATGATCAAATCAGAGGATTCTGTACGTGTTTTAATGATAATCTGTCGAAGAAATAATTACAAGGCAAATTTTCTTTTTTCTTATTGTCAGAAACTCCAATGAAAAGACCAAAACCAACAATCTGTGAGAGCATCAATAATCCTCTCCTGTCTGTGTTGTTCAGCCTCGAGGCCAAAGGTTCCTACTGGAGACATGAATCTTTAAAAAGGGGAAAAGGAAACATTTAAACTTTAATATGACTGCGTATGATTTTCAGTTGTGGATTAACACACGTTTGGTTTTATTGTGACTTAAATCAAATTACTGGTTTCAGTCTTTTCACAGAACTGGTCGACAATAAGAAGAATCTAAAATATCAGCGGGCTTGTGCTTGAAGCAGCATCCTGCTTCTCTCTGCAGCCAGTGGGCAGTGATGTGTCCTGTTCCAGGACAACCCGCTGGGGGACGGAGGAGGGAGGACACTGGGAATTCAAACTGTCAACCTTCTGGCCGCAAGTCTGTCTCACTAATCACGAAAAAAGTGTACTGCCCCTTTTCTAAGTGTGTGTGTGTGTGTGTGTGTACTCACACGTAAACCAGTTCAGACTCCCGGCGCATGGCCACCTGCTTGTTCCTGATCAAGTTGAACCACTCGACCATGACCTCGTCATCTTCACCCTCTGACACACACACACGCAAAAACACACACACACAAACAAACACACACACAGTTAATTCCAGATACACACCCAAAATCTGCTGAATCTTTTTTCACACCATATTCTGACTAAAGGAGGCTCACAGTGTGTGTGTGTGTGTGTGTGTGTGTGTGTGTGTGTGTGTGTGTGTGTGTGTGTGTATCTCACCTTCCTCGCTGCTGCGAAGCTTCACCTCCAGCTCCACTCCTCTTTTCTCCAACTCGTTCAAGCTGTCTTCAATGTTCTGAAGCTCCTTTATGATGTCCTCTTTAGGAATGTAGTCTGGCTTCATCTACACACACGCACACACACACGCACACACACACACACACACACACACACACACACAGGGGAACACATGCCCTCATTAGGAGACGTCCTTGCGTCCCATTCCATTTAGTTTGACGCCTAGAGGCTTGTTCAGAGGACTGATATCTATGAGTGTGTGTAATTTGGTGCAGCTTGGAGTTTTCCATGTGCGGTTCAGTACCTTCGAAGTCTTTGACTCCGACTCGGTGCCGTTTGCAGTTTGTTCTCTCGGAACATTCTGAAATCCTGAGAAAATTAAAGACAAAACACCAAAAGACATAATAAAAACAGTTAGAGAGAGAGAGAGTTCTTTAGGGATTTCATGTTTTTGTCCAGTTCCTCAGACAGAAGACCAGGTTCTTACCCTTCGATGGAGGTGAGGTGACAGAAATCCTCGGGGTAGAACCATGAGAGGGAGGCCCAACAGAGGGCTCTGAGTTCTGGGGCTTTCCAGCTCCGTTCGCCCACGGTGGAGGAGCAGCAGGTCTGTGGGCGGAGGAGTCAGAATATAAAAGTCTCCATTGGCAGTTTACCTGTTTATCAAATCAGGAGCCCAGAGTCTTTTGTCGTGATTCATGGGAGCGAGAGGAAAGGTCGTGCGGGGAGAGGAACTCTGAGCACTGAGCATATGTTGCGCCGCGGAGGACTCTGCTCAGCGCTGACACCATTTGGGGCTCACACGCATGCGGTGGAAGAGGAGGCCTGACTACTAACGGTGGCCGAGCCATTTGGAGGAGCAGCAGGTACGGGCTTCCTGTGGGAGGGAGGGAGGGAGGGAGGGATGGACGGAGGAGTGGAATCAAAGGATGGATGGATGGACAGGACGTCAGAGGGAAAAGCTGCGCGATAACAAACCCAGGATATGTTTTCATCATCTGGCTTCACTGAAACTAACATCGGCCGTCCTGATAGCTGCTGAAGACTGTAAATAATAAATAAATAAATAAGCAGAGGATGTTTACTAAGCTCATTGTGAACATGTGACGCAGAGAGAAACGTTAAAGTGATGTCAGAGGAGGGAAGAGAAGTTGTTATACCCCCTGAAGTTGTTCTTGCATTTGCAAAGTTGCTGAAAATGTCCTTTTGAATGACCCAGGCTGTCTCCACGTTGTTTTTTTTCTGGCCTCATCTGTTGCTATGGTTACTGCACTTTACATGCACAGCAGCACGGAGGGGGTTTGAACAGTTTTGTCTCTCAGCGGAAAGGGAAGGAGGGGTTAGGGAAGTTACACTCGTTTAAATTATCACATTTCCTCCTTATCACATTTCCTCCAGTCCCTCTTTGTAGGACTGAAAACTCAAGAGTTAAACCACACGTCTTGCTTCAGGCCCCATGCACAGATGTTCCCTGTTGTTATGGCATCAAACCAGAAACACAGCACATGGTGACAAGGTCAATAAAACAAACTCACTTCGTGTCTTTGGCGACGGGTTTGAGCTTCGACCTCCAGTCTGCAGGAGACTCGTTCTCTGACGCTGTTCACAACAGAGACAAATCAACAGAATCAGGGGGTTTTCACTCTCATCTTTATTCACGGGGACAAAATGCTGCAAAGTCAAACGTCCCAGGGAGAAAAGAAGATATTAAAGGTTCCCATTAACAACGACCTGCTGCGTGTTTGGACTCGAACAGCAACTCTCGGGGAGCGACATGACAATAATCACCGGAGAGGAACCGGCAGCTCCTCGACACATTAGTAAGAGCACAGGGCGACGGGGTAAAATGACTTTAGAATGATGAGGAGGTGTCATTGATGAAGCCTCTGAATTATGAATGAATTAAGCAAATTGGAGAGGGAGCCACAAGTCGTCTGTTTAGTTATTTTTATAGCCTCTGCAGCACAAGAAGCGCAGCCCAACATCGTACCATTATAGCTGCATGTATTTTATCAGGTTAAAGATCAACCTAAGTAGAGTGGTGGAAATGTTTGAATTTACCTGAGGGGTTGGGGGACGGGCTGCGAGGCTTCGGGTCCCCTCTCTCTGGAGTTCTGGCTCTCAGTCCGCCCCTGGTGGCCGGGGTCAGGGTAGAGGTCGGGGTAGAGGTCGGGGCCAAGGTCGGGGGGTCCACAGGCATCAGGTCAGCGAGGAGCGACGGGTTGGCTCTCAGCTTCACCCTCCCTCTGACTCCCCCCGTCTCCTTCTTAGGAGTCTCGACCTGAGGAGGTCTGATTAGAGGCGACAAAGTATTATTATTATTCTCATCATTCACCACTAGAGGTGACACAGAATTGAGACACAGCTATAGACTGTATATAAAGATTGGAGGATATGTCGGCTCCCAAACGTGAAGCCACAGCGTCCTGATCGCCCCCTGCTGGCAGGCTGAAGTATAGTTCATAAACCCTGCCTCCTCCATGTTAGCGGTTTCTGTCATTTTCGTTAGTTGTTATCACATGATGTTAGTTTGAGTGTTTTTCCGGGTAAGTTTGTATTTAATCAGTTATTTGATGCTATTAAAACGTGTTTGAGGTTTAATTACTTGTCGGGTTTCTTCAGCAATGCGCTCGTCCATGTTGGTTTGCTGCTGCTGCTGTTGTTGTTGTTCTCCTCGGTCAGTTTCTTGGAGATGAAAGCTGCTGCTACTGCTGCTGCTGCTTTCGTCTTGTCACTTTCCCCGTCTTCTGGTTTCAAACTCACTTTTCCTCCTCCACCTGCTGCTTTCGTCTTGTTACTTTCCCCGTCTTCTGGTTTCGAACTCACTTTTCCTCCTCCACCTGCTGCTTTCGTCTTGTTACTTTCGCCGTCTTCTGGTTTCGAACTCACTTTTCCTCCTCCACCTGCAGCTTTCGTCTTGTTACTTTCCCCGTCTTCTGGTTTCGAACTCACTTTTCCTCCTCCACCTGCTGCTTTCGTCTTGTTACTTTCCCCGTCTTCTGGTTTCGAACTCACTTTTCCTCCTCCACCTGCTGCTTTCGTCTTGTTACTTTCGCCGTCTTCTGGTTTTGAACTCACTTTTCCTCCTCCACCTGCTGCTTTCGTCTTGTTACTTTCCCCGTCTTCTGGTTTCGAACTCACTTTTCCTCCTCCACCTGCTGCTTTCGCTCTGTCTCCACGTTTATCCAGGTTTGGAGTCGTTTCCTTTTTGCCGGCACCACCACCACCACCGATATTTACAACCACAGTCACAGCCTGAGCTGCCGCGGCCTCCTGGACTTTACCGCTCACGTTTGCTGGTTTATCTATGTCCACGTTGATGGTTGTGGTCTTTTTCTCTTCGTTGCCAGTGTTGCTGTGGGACTGGAAGAACTTGAACCTGGACTGCACCGTCTTGGCTGCTGTGGTGGAGGTGCGGGGGGCAGCAACAGGCCTGGGGCTGATGGAGGTGGTTGTAGTGAAGTTAGATTCACCCGTAGTCCGTGGAGCTGCGGGTTTGGAGACAGGCGGCGTGGGAGTTTCTTTAGAAGCGGGAGAGACGCCTGAACGAGGCCGGGAAGGAGACGAGGGGGAAACCGTGGTGGAGAAGGTGGGAGGAGGGCTGGGTTTCTCCATCAGCCACGATGGCTCCAGTCTGGAGGAGGTTTGGGGAGGAGTGGTTATGCTGGTTTTAGTCATGTCGGGTAGAGGAGTGAATTTGGACACAGGGGTGTTTGTGGGTAAATCTCTGAGAGCTGTCAATGTGTTTGCAGAAGACAGAGACCTGAAAGACAGGAAGCACAACACACATAAAGATCACAGTCATGACATTTTTACAATTCCTCCTACAAACTTCACAGTCGCTCTGCACAACGCTAAAGTGTGAGCTCCTGTTGGTGTCATTTTAGTTTGAATAAATCCCTTAACATAATTATAATTCTATTAATTCTGCATAATATGTAAGATGGAGATTACATTTTCAAATACGGTGGAGAGTTGAGTTCTGTTTTTATCAAAGATCGAAGCACTTCAGGAGCATAAGATACAAAACATTAATTCATTCATTTATTTATTGCTCTAAGGGACTTTATTAATAATAATAAAGTCAACACAGTGATTCACAAACATAAAATAAATCATCATTTCTTCTTTAATAGCTGAAATGAAAACTGTCAATGTTAAAACAGGAAACAAATGTGAAATATATTCTATATACGACACAAAATAACGACAAACTAAATACAGTCTTTTCTAAATTAATTTTGTAATTCTGCTCTTAATAATTTATCGATTAATTGCTTTACAGAATAGGGGATCAGACTCTCTTTGAGTTCAATTTAATTATTTAAATACATTTTTCAATTAATTATTTAAGATTAAATTATAATCCTCTATTAGATTTACCAATTCATTAACTGGTTTTAATTAAAAATATCATTTCAACCTATAATTGTTCTGCAGACACAGATTATAGATTATCAAGATCACTTGTATAAATTATGAAAACTTATTTTCTTTATGTTCATGTTAGTCAGACTCTTACTTTGCACAGCTCCTGTGGTAGAGCTTCCCTTCCAATAGGGTCGCTGCACCAAGTGAACGTGCTTGTTACCGGACGCACACTGTTACTCAGGGTTCCTGTTTGATGGATCTCTCCACTGGGACGTCCTGGAAGAAGGGCGAGAGAGGGGGAGGGGGGGGGGGGGGGGGGGGGGAGAGGGTGAGGGAGGGAACATCGAGTTGAAATGACAACCTCCTCAATGACGAATTTATCAGCAGACTTTACTGTAACTGATCTGAGGCAAGTTGGGGATTTTTTGGTTTGGATTTGTAAGAGGCCTCTTTAGGTATTTAGGTCATGAAGTGTTCAGCTGGATGAACGTCAGCATTCATCATCACTTCATTGCAAAATCAAGTTTTTTTTGTTTTACTTTTGAGGGAAACTCAAGTTTCCCATTTTAAGACGTTTTCAGACATGAACTCGGGAAAAGGTCTGGAGATTCTCCGGAGAATGTCTGCAGCAACTGACTCAGACATTTACACGTACAGCCCCTCTGGATGGTTTCAGGAGATTACCCAGAGTTCAGTTCAGGTCTGAAAGCAGCTGTAGTCGTGTTTATTTGAAGTATTCATCCAGCAACATTTACCTTTGTGACGTTTCTGCTTGGTTTTGGGGAGGGAGGAGGCCTGGTGAAGTTGGAGGAGCGGGGAGGGCTGTTCTCTCTGGCAGGCTTGGATGAGGGGAACACCTTCGCCACCACCGCCTGGTTCTTCTTTCCAGAGGGTTCATCTGTGGGGCCCTCGGCCGGACGCTTAATGCCTCCCAAACCACCGACTGTGTGCAAACACGCAGACACACAGACAGATCAGACGAGGGAGAGCGGGGGGGAGAGAGGGGGACACAGTGAGACCCAGCGAGACATAGATACTCACTCGGGGAGCGTCCATGGAAGTAGTTGTAGTACTGCGAGACGTACGTCAGGATACTGAGGCGGTCGGGAACCTTCATGGCCACCATGTCTTCTGCGTCCAGCAGAGCCGGGATCCCCAACTCCTCATCCGCCACCTTGAACGCCTGCAGAGAACATCGACAGGAACAGAGGAGGCTCAGGAGGGAGTCTTTAGAAGAACTGGCCAAAGATGGAAGTGCATCAGTAAATCAAATAAGAGGAGAGCGTCTCACTCGGCAGGAGCTCGGAGACGTCCCCACATCTTCACATAATTCAGTCAAAGACGTCTGTTATTTATATTCAAAGGCATGTGTCCCCGCAGAAAGTTTTACAGACGCGTCTTCAGCAGAATCTGAATCGTTTTTGCTGTTTTTTGTGGCTGAACCTTAGAAAAGTGTTGAATTCCCACAGAAAGTCATGATAAGTCAATATTAGTTCATGACAGAAACATTGCACCTTTAATAAACCTCCCACTGATGCTGTGAAGGAATTCAACCCTTTCTTCTCTATGATTTATTGTTGACTTCCCACTTGTGCACCAGGTGTACAGTGAATTTGGATGTGGGCATATTGTTATAAGGTCCCATGCTGTCTGTGCCGTGCTCCTTCACATCACCAGCTAAATAGCCTCAGTTCGGGCCACAGATTAAATCAGCAGCTCTTGTGTTGAGGGAGCAGCAAAGTGAGTCAGGAATTTCCAAACTCTCATTCAGCGATTCCATGGAAGCAGAAAGAAAAACATCTGGCAGAAGCAGGATTTACTTTATCAGTAATGAGAGGATCATAAAGAACAATGTTTACTCTGCTGCGCCCTTTGATACTTTAATCTCTCACAGTTTTCTTGTCTTTATATTCAACAGCCTGTTCAATTACAAGAAAACGGTGTCAGACTATTTCTGCACTTGAATTGTTCTATCACAGTTCAGAATTCAGAGTCTAGTCATGAAAAACCCAGGGACAAAATCAAAGTGAAATAAAATCTTTGGCAACGACTCTTTTACTTTGTGATTTTGAAAATCCCCTGTTGCCCAACATCAAGTGTTACTGATGCAATAGACCCAACGGACACGTAGGAACTATTCATCGCTGCAAGGTTTTACTTTCATTACTGATAAATTATGACTTGACTTATTTGTACTTTATTGAATAAAAGGTCAGAAAACTTCTCTCTTAAGACGAAGGCTTCATGTTACTTGTAAATGCCAAACGGGTGATATATATATATATATCGTTGTTTCTCCTTATCGACCACACTAAGCAATTCACAGTACAATTCAGTAAAGGGATCACGATTTTCTTGCTTAGAATTGATTTCACGCTCTATTTCACTGTCGGTTTTCCTGTTCCTCTGCTTGACGTGGGCTAACGCCATGTTGCTATTGGCTGAGTGAGACAGCGACAAACCTTCATTTATCAAAATACTACATCTGAGGTCGAGAGATATTGAATTTACAACAGAGAAGTGATTCTGCTGCTGATAGAATTAAGATAAATGCCCCAAATTTCAGGGTAATCGCTTTAGTCATTTTTACACACGAAGGGGCAGTTGTGGGTCAGGATGGAGAAGACTAGCCCGAAGGTCAGCGGTTCAATTCCTGGCTTCTACAGTCCACCAGTGCCGAAGTGTCTTTGTGCAAGATACTGAAACCCCAGATTACCCCAGTGTGTGTGTAATAGAAAACGTGCTGCATATAGAAGCGCAGTATGAACGTGTGTGTGAGTGGGAGAATGGAAATTGTACTGGAAAGGTGCTATATAAATACAGTCCATTTACAAAGCCACAAATATCAACCTGCTGGTGGCGCTAGAGGAAAAGTCAGGAGATCATCTGAGTCATTAGGATTCATTTTCTGTCCGTACGAAAAACTTCAAATCTATATTTCAGTCTCCTTATCATAATGGAAGTGTTTTGATTAACTGGAGAATCAGGATAAATAATCATCCTTTACCGAACCTTGTGTTTATACATGGAAACAAAACGTCAGAAGTCAAAATCCAGAACGTGAACAAGTCTCACCAGTTTGTTGTTGTCGTAGACATTGTCCTTCTTCAGCGACTCAAAATCACTGCAACAGAGAACGAAAAAAAACATGAGTGAGAAAACACATGTGACCCAACTTCCCCTCATGATGCATGTGTTTACAATCAGTCTGCAGCAGAACATGTGTAACGTAGTCACTCTCAGAACCTTTACTTCTGCATATTTCACGACTGTGACACCAGTTGCATGAATCACTGATCACACGCTCTCAAACTGAAACCAACACAGAGCTCAGACCACAGTCATCTCAGTCATGGAGGTGGATCTATGCAGTAACTCAGCCTTTAATCAGTTTGTTGCTTCTGTACACGTTCATATACATGAAACGTGCCCTCGTGCTCCTCTGGCTGTGGGTAAGAACTGG